>NC_064818.1:63941922-64178015 GCF_023721935.1 Panthera uncia | reverse complement strand
TTTTTTTTTTTTTTTTTTTTTTTTTGGCTTCTCTGTTCTGGTTCCTTCCCTCGATTAGAGAAGTTTTCATGTATTATTTCTTCAAATAAATTTTATGGCCTCTTTTCTCTTTTGTCCTCCTTGAGGACTCCTATAATGTGAGTGTTGTTAAGTTTGATGGAGTGACAGAGTTCCTTAAGTCTATTCTCATTTTGTAGAACTTTCTCCTTTGTTCAGCTTGATTGCTTTCCATTACTCTGTTTTCTAGACCATTAATTTGCTCCTCTGCTTCTTTTCTAGCCTGCTATCCTTTCCATCATGCATGTTTCTCATTTTGTTTATTGAGCCCTTTATCTGTAAGCTATTCCTTATCTCTGTATTTTTTTTTAATTTTTTTTTAACGTTTATTTATTTTTGAGACAGAGAGAGAGCATGAATGGGGGAGGGTCAGAGAGAGAGGGAGACACAGAATCTGAAACAGGCTCCAGGCTCTGAGCAGTCAGCACAGAGCCCGACGCGGGGCTCGAACCCACGGACCGCGAGATCGTGACCTGAGCTGAAGTCGGACGCTTAACTGACTGAGCCACCCAGGCGCCCCACCTTATCTCTGTATTAATGGTATCACTGATGTCCTCTACTCCTTTCTCAAGTCCAGGATCTTTATGATTATTACTTTAAATTCTCTGTGAGGTATAGTAGATCTCTGGCCATGCCTTGTCTTGTTCTTTAATTTGGGGCAATATCCTCTGTCTCCTCATTTTGTCTAAGTCTCTGTGCCTGCTTCTGTATATTTTTCTATATATATTAGGTGAAATGGCTACTTCCCTACAACTCTTGAAGGAGTTGTCTTGTGTTAGAGCTGTTGTGTGCATCCCTGGCCACCAGAGCCAGGTATCTCTCATGTGGTTTTGTGTGCCCACTGGCTGTGATAGGGTGGTAGCTATGAGTGAGGCTTGGCCTATTTGCCTGGTCTGGTTGTGGCTCAGACACTGTGTGAGGAGGACAGGACTCCAGCTGCTTGCCCATTCTGGTTACAGGTATGTCTCTGCCCAGCGTACTTTTCAAACAGTGCTCTGGATGGTTCCTGGCTTTTTGGTTTGAGTACTTCACTGGGTATATAGGAGTTAGAACTTCCTCCATTGCTAGCAGGCTTAAGGTGTTAAAAGTGGCACCTTCCAGCATTTCTGTCCCTGCATAAGGTCCCTGCAGTCTCTTACCTCTCTGACAGCTGCTTTAAAATTAGTAAGTGGATCTAGGGGCACTTGGGTGGCTCAGTTGGTTAAGTGTCTGACTTCAGCTCAGGTCATGATCTCACAGTTCATGGGCTCAAGCCCCAAGTTGGGCTCTGTGCTGGCAGCTCAGAGCTTGGAGCCTGTGTTCAATTCCGTGTCTCCCTCTCTGTCTGTCTCTCTCTCAAAATAAATAAATAAACAAACATTAAAAAATAAATAAAATTAGTAAGTGGATCTTCCTTTTCTTATGGTCTAGTCACTTTTCAGTCTGTTGCTTTTGCACTGGGTCTCAGGATGAGTGGGTTTGCATGCGAACGCTTTAACAGTGGGGTTTTGTGATTTTCCTGGTCTTAATACCAACTGATTTTCTAAATAAGATATTTTGGGGGCTCATCTTTCTGGTGTCTACCCTCAGGGTTAGGATGACTTATGTGGGGTTCAGTTGCTTTACTCCTTGAGGGGCAGTTTTATCGTTTTTTGTTTTGATTTGCTTCCATTGTGGAGTCACCACATAGGAAGTAGGGTTCCAAATAAGGCTGCATCTCCCTCACCTACCCTTTCTTGAAACTTTCGAGAATGTTTTTAAGAACTAGTTAAAGGGACCATAGGCTACTTGTGTTTGGCCTTACCCAAAGGAAAAGTAAATTTCCTCATATCTCTAAGACAGGAGGTAGTTTCACAGCTTTAAGCAAGACACCTACCTAAACTAGGCCCCTATCCTACCATAGAAACTGGGAGGTAAGAGTGTTATCTTCCTTGATAGTTATTTAATAAGGAATGACTCCTGGGTCCTTGATAAAGACATTCCCTTGTTCCTAAAACTGGCAAGAGGCTTTTAAGGAGACGTATATACATTTCAAGGCAGGAAGATAAGTAATTTGCAACTTTTCTAAAGTAAATGTTCTAAGAAAAAGGAGGGGAGGGGCCTATAGTCAGGAAGAAACTTGTTTGAAGTTTAGTCAAACTGAAGGGACTTCTAAGGCTTTCTTGGTCTATAATTTTCCATCTGTTAAACCTCCTCCATTAGAGCCACATTTGCCAGAACTTCTTAGCTGTTTGAATGCATAATGGGCATCCCTCAGATTTTCACGTATTTTTTAAATAAAAGAAGCCTGAAACAAAAGGCCAAGACAATGAAAGAAAACATGCAGTTTCTATTTTCTCTGTGCCCTCAGATACCTATTGGTACTCAAATTCAAGGGGAGAGAGAAAGTGGGGGCTCTGCCCTAAATCCAAACCCACAGAGAGTGTAGAAAGGAGAAATAGGAAGAGGAAGGCAGCACAGAGGCGATTTTTATTGTGTTAACTAGAACAGAAGAAAACCCCACTAAGTTTAAGAACTGCATCTCTGATAGTATGCCGGTGAAGGCTTGGCTGGTGACTACAAATACTCTATGTTTTCTACACATTAAGGGAACATGTAACTATTCTAGACAATTGAGGTTAATTAATCAGTGTAAGCAGTAGGAAAATAAATATGTAAATTCTTAGTTGTATTGTTATCAATATGAAATTTTCTTTGAATCCAGATCCATAGAGACAACAATAAAAGGAAAAGAATTAAATGAGTAAGGTCTTTTAAATTCCTTTTATGTAAGAGACATCATGAGCATGGTGTTTGGAAATTAAATATCATTTCAAGAGAATATATAGTTAGTAAATCAAGGATTTGAACATAGGTTGACCTGATTCTCAAGCCTATTTAGTTAGACACTGAGGATCTTTATTTGCTGTTTAAAGGTTCTATTACAAAAACAAAATACTGTCATGAAACCTTAAAGAAAATGAACTAAAAGCCAAAATAGGGTTTTTTTTTTTTTAGTCTTGAAGAACCAGAAAGCTAATTATGGTAGTATAATATTTAAAGTAAAATGAGAAAATACCCAATTAGAGCAAGTATAGTTTGTCAGCTGTGACATTTATATAATGAAAAACTAAATGGTATTTGTAAATGTCCTAAGACAGTTTTTTTCTCTTAAAAAAAGGTTTTGAGCTTTTCAATAACAATTTTTCTTACTTGGATGTAAGAAACTACATTAGATATTGTAGGGAAAATATACTGATACTATAGATTGGCTAATCTGCCCCCATTTTCCCTCATCTGGCAGAATCACCAAGCAGTTGTGCCAACCTTGGGTGGGTAATACATGAACTCCAATAAATACACAAAAACAAAGGGAAAGTTTCTTCCTTGCCTTTCACAAGGTATGTGGTAAAGGCCTTCTGAGTACCTAATAGGGCCAAGACTCTTCACTAGTAGACAAACTTCAGTTCCCTAAAGAAGTCAGGGAATTTTTCTCTTATAACTACACCACCCCTCTAGGTCTTAGTTCACACTGTCTGGGACTATTAGTTATCTTTTGAGATGTATGGCCCTTTTTCCTCCTAGGTTAAAAGCCCTCTGGTGGCACATAATTCTTTGCCTCTAGCCAAGTATTCAATAAAGAGATTCCAATCAAGCTATGTCAATAACATAGACTAATTTTCTTCTTAGTATATTTCAATTTACCCAGTAAGAAAGCCGGTAATTTGGGAATTATAAAATGTTTTAAAAACCAGCATATTTGTATTTAACATATTTTATAACCAAAAAAGAAAACCTATTTTGAAACGAGAAAACTTACATTTGCACTATAACTCCTCAGGTACAGAAAATGCATTCTGAAGCAAGGTAATTTTATTCTTTGACCAAGCTCCTGACTCCAAAATTCAAGCTTTAACGTCCACCCACTCTTTGTTTTCTAAAAACATTAACGATATTATAAAAAATCACTAGATCAATAATTTATAAAAAGTAACTCAGTATTTACTTGCCCTATTTTATCAGGTAGGCAACAATACTATCTTATGTTAGATTCAGAGTTAATCTTATTTCCTATTATCTGCTTTATGATTTTCCAAAACAGAATAATTTTATTTCATAAAAACCACTGGGTAGTAGCTACTGAAATAGGATTATTTCTTAATCTCTCTCAAAGAACAAAGGCAGTGGTTATCACTTATAAATCTTATAAAATTTGATTATGACTATTTTAGAGACCTTTCAGCTACTAAAAGTATCCATTAATTTTGGAACATGCTATATTAAATTTTAGAAAATATTCTGAAAAGGCACTCAAGTAGAATCGTTACTCTGTCCATGATCAAACTAAGTGCAGGGCAGAAGGAAGAAAAAAAAGAAATGAACTACATATATAGAAACTGGTGAGGATAGAAGTCTATATGTGTATATATACATACATACACACACAATGGAATACTATTAGGCCATCAAAAAGAAAGAAACCTTGCTTTTTGCAATAATGTGGATGGAGCTAGAGTGTATTATGCTAAGCAAAATTAGTCAATCAGAGAAAGACAAATACCATATGATTTTAGTCATATGTGGAATGGAAGAAACAAAACAGATGAATATACAGGCAGGGAAGAAAAAGGGAAAAGAGACAGAAGCAAACCACAAGATACTCTTAACCATAGAGAACAAACTGTGGGTTAATGGAGGGAAGTGGGTGGGAGATGAGATAGATGGGTGATGGGTATTAAGAAGGGCACTTGTGATGAGCACTGGGTGTTGTATGTTAAGTGATGAATCACTGAATTCTGAAAACATTGCACTGTGTGTTAACTAAAATTTAAAAGATGTAAAACAAATTGACTGTTTGTATCCTAAGCCTTGTATCCCTAAGAAGGCAATGAAGCAATAAAAGCCACCATAAACATGAGCATTCCAGCAAATGGGAAGTGGTGGCATCTGAGCAAAACAATTAACTAGTGTTTTGCTTCCCTGTCACTATATATTTTTAAGGAAACACAATATACTACTAATTGCTCAGTGGTTTCAAAAAGTTATCAATCAATGATCATTCTTATTGAATCCTGTAGAGTGGGACACAGCTCTTAGAGGGGCATAGAGAAAGGTTTCAAAGAGGTCACAGAGGTGGGATGCACACTTAAAATAAATGTTTCCTTATAAAGCAATAACCTCCTTTTAGAAAGAAGTGGTAAACTCTGTTTTCATTTGATTGTTCCTCAAGTTTTCAAATGGAAATTTATGCCATACATGAACTGGTTTGAGAAATTATATTCATTCACTCATTCACTATTTAGAGCAAGTGAGTGGGAAAGGGGCAGAGGGAGAGACAGAATCCCAAGCAGTCTCTGGGCCTGATGCAGTGCTTGAACTCACAAACCGTGAGATCATGACCTGAGCAGAGATCAAGACTTGGATGCTCAGTGGACTGAGCCACCCAGGCACCCCTGAAGAAATAGTATTTAATCAAAAAACTTTGTTGAAAACAGTAACAAGTTTATATTTGGGTCCCTGTGTTTAAAAAAGAAGGAAGATAGCTACAATATTCTCGTTAATTATTCAGATATATGACAATGTTAATAGGAAAGAGGTTTAAAAAATCAAGACTTAAGGACACAATTTAGTTAAAAATGTTTTCATAAATTTTTCTTAGACCACTCTATCAGTGAATAAGGTCAGGTAGAAAAAGTTGTACTTCCCAGAGGTTGGCATGTCTAAATTTTCACAATCCATCTGGAAGACCACCCACAATATTAGCAGGTAGAGATACTACACTCAAAATTCTGGTAGAAGGAAAATGTGTGGGTTTTTAGTTGTTTTTTCTGAAGTGTCCTATTGTAATCAGCCATAATCTTTCTAAATTTTTACTCAAAACAATATATAAGGGTGTTATTTACATTTTCAATGTAGCAAAGCATTATATACACTTTTGGTGGCCCAACTATGTGTTTTCTACATATAAGAGTCTTGTGTCTCCATTCCATGGTCCCTATGGTATCAATCTTTCATAATAGCAAACTAAGCTACAGCAAGTTGGGGGAAGGTGAAGCCTTTAGAAGGCTTCCAGTGAATTTGAGAAACATAAATAGAAATTTAAATTTGCTTGGATTAAAAGAAAACAGAAACTAAAATTGACTTAAAATAAGTGCATTTGTCATCTCACCCAACACATGTGAAGGGTTCCAGGGAGTATCTAGTAAGCAGAGTTGTGATGTCGTCAGTGACCAGGGCTTCTGTCTTTCTACTCAGCATTCTTGAGCATGTTGTCCTCATTGCTCAAGAGCATGTTGTCCTCATGCTTATTCATTTGTTACAGATTAAGTTGAGGGGGAAAAAAGTCACTAAAAGACCTGTGAGAGCAGGCACAGCATACACATTTTCAGTCTATATAGGAGATTGCCAAAACTCAAGGATAGAGTGTCTGCCATAGTCTTGTTACAATCAGTGAACAGAAAGAAACAAATGACTTTGCTTCTGTAGTATAAAATGACAAATCCTATTAGCCTTACTCTTTAGATTTCAAAGGTTAATAAAGCGAATCCAGGACATGTGTATTGAGAGTTGGGGGATGTACAGAATAGAACACTCACAAAGAACACAAAAAGACAAGCTTTCCTAATAACTAAACATCTTCAAAGACACCTGGGTATCTTTAAAATTTCTGAAAGACAGACACCAGAGTGTATGAAGCAGAAGAAATCCTGGGAAATGCACTAGATATAGTATAAAGCATTTCATGGTCTGCCTTCATAAAATTGATGGAAAACTATACGTAGAAATCCACCTCTCACTATAGTTTAGAACTGGTAAGGCAATTGGGCAGGAGAAGTTTCTAAAACCCTGTGCATGTTATATGTGAGTCATATAAAAGAGACACATTGAGTACTCATTTGTAGATGTCCAGAATTTGAGAGAGAAAGATGTCAGGGAGGTATGATTTGAGGAAAATTCTCCACTGGAAGCTTCTAGTGGATATATTTATGTAAGTCACAGAATCATAGACTTTCATCCTAAAGGAGCAAGAGTAATCAAGTCTAAATTTTTATTCTATCCATGAGGAAAGTGAGACTCAAGAAAATAGAAAGGTGCATGCATAGAGACGAAACGAGCATTTGAATCTCATTGATTTTCCCAGGCTAGTGGTTCTAATATTTTAGAATTCACCGTAAAAATAGGGCTTAGCTTGCAAGGTGATTGGAAATATGAAATACAAATTTCATAGTATAACATTTAAAATACACATAGTAGGTACTTGTAAAGTTTAGTTATTACCTGTACCAGGACTTCATTTTAAGGGGTCTGTCCTCTCTCTATAGTGTTAAAATTACAGTGGTTATAATAGAGCTGACTGATGGCATAAGGTCAACCATTTATGATGCTCTATGTGCTGTAGGATCCAGCCTATATTAGACTTACTAGTTTTGGGGGCCTTCTTAGGAAAAGACCTAAGACAGGCTTAAATCAGGCAAGGATCAGGCAAGATCCTCTCCTAGAGGATCTATAATATCAACCTTGGATAATGTAATTCATCTGAAAACAAAAAAGAATGCAGGTAATTTTCAGATACTAATTTTCAATAGATAAATACCAGAAAAGGGCCTTAACAGTGCTTAGCCCCAAAGAAGGCATGGGTTTGATAGTCCTCACACTTCAAATGAGAAGATTGAATACTCCCACAGGTATTAGGGAAATCATGTTGTCAGTGCTGCTTATATCATGTCATGGTCTTCCTGCACCACACCCCATTTAGAACCAGGTTAACATGCATTCAGACCTGATCATCGCTCAGGTTACAGAATAAGGCAGTAGTTATGCAGCTTATCCTAAGAGTAGTCGTGGCCAGCAGCTGAAATGCATGAGTCCAGAATCAGGCCTAGAAGCCACAGCACCCTAATGCTGCCAGACTGAATCCAAAAGCACTGTCCTAAGATATCAGCATGTCTCGCCAGGTTGTGGTATGCCCATACCAAGGCCACTTGGAAGTCAGAGTTTATTTCCTTCAAAATTTTAAACAAGAGCAGGCTTTATTGCTTATTTTTCTTAGATTAGTAACAGCTTAAAGTATACTAGGAAAAGACACAGTATCTTTGAACTAGAAATTACAATTTTAAGAATATATATTCTAAATAGTTGGATATGTGATCAAAATGAAAGACATGCATAGAGATGTTCACTGCAGTGTTGTTCATAACAGAAAATTAAAAAAAAAAATCCACATAATCATCTATCAGTTAAAAAAAGAAAGTTGGTATACACTGAGTCAGCAATACTTTATTTCTAAAGGGCCAGGTACCAAATATTTCATAACAGAGGTTGTATAACCCTTAAAATCTAATCACTCAACTCTGTTGTACTGTGAAACTAGTCACAGTATGTAAAAAAAAGGGGGGTGGCATAGCTTTGTTTTAAAAATTCATCTTCATTTTAAAAAATAGGTAATTTTGCTTATAGGATAGAAGAAAAAGTGGACTATTTGTCCACACAATGGGAAAATATAAACGTAAAAAAACTTGAGGTAATTCTGTTTATATAGACACAGATATCAATGATAATGATAAGAATGACAGCTTTTATTGTGTACTTACTATGTGCCAGACTATGTGCTAGGTTCTTTACATGTTAAGTCACTTTCTCTTCAACCAACCCCAGGCAGTTTTGTTATCCTGAAATTACAAAAGAAGACATTAAGGGTTATAAATGTATAACTTGCTTTAGGGAACAGGGATTCAAAGTGGTACAGCCATGATTTGAATCATGTTCTGCCAACTCCAGAGACAGAGTTTTTAACAACTAACCCATATTTTGATTCTAGAAGAGCCACTAGCCTCTCCCAAATGCTCTATGTGGCTACAGAAACAACTGCAATAGATGCAGTGGGTGATAAAAAGTGATTTTTAAAGAACTAAACATTAGAATTACTGTAATGTGACCTAGATTCAGGAAAATCCTGGGGCAATATGGGCCATGATAAAAAAATTCCCTGAGGGTCATGAACAACAAAACATGTCGGAACTACTGATCCAGACAAATAAAATAGGGAGCAATGATACTGGGTAACGAAGTATTCACCATTCATTTTAAGAAAAGAAAAAAAAAAAAAAAGGACTAGGGTTTTGGAGCTTGAGAAAATATGTGTCATAGGTTGAATTATTTGGAAGCAGATGGTGAGATGGTTTTTGCAGTATACAGTGCTTGTTAAGCAATAGAAATCTGTGAAAGGAAAAAGAAACTTTGAAGCCAAGAGAGAATTTGAACTGTGATTCAGACCTGATAAAGACTCAGTCATCTGCCAGTGAGTGCTGGAGTGAAATTTCCCATTAGAGCATCTGGTATCAGGCTTAACAGGCTGGACCCTGATAGCAACTTTACAGAGTCACTAGATACAGGCTAGTCTAAGAAGGATAAAACCTTGGATTAGGTGGCTCTTTGCCATTGAAGCAATCTCTAAAGGTGTTTCCAGCTAAAGGCTACCCCTGACAACACCTGCAGCAGCTGAGACCACAGTTCTGTCATTGACAGGAGTCTAGATTCTGTATCTCCATGCCCATTTATTGCACTTTTTGGATGGACTTTACCATATAGGTAAAGCCTACCATATAGGCTTGAGAAACAGATCCTTCAGAATTCTTTTTTTTTTTTTTTAATTTTTTTTTTTTTTTTTTTTTTCTGTGGAGATGAGAAAGAGAGAGAGCATGAATGGTGGGGCAGAGAGAGAGGGAGACACAGAAGCCTTAGCAGGTTGTAGGCTCACAGCACAGAGCCCGATGCGGGCTTGAACCCAAGAACTGTGAGATCATGACCTGAGCCGAAGTTGGACGCTTAACCGACTCAGCCACCGAGGCGTGCTGAGATCCTTCAGAATTCTGGTGGATCTCTCTTCCTCAGGAAACCTAAAAGAAGGTTAGTAGGATTGAAGCAAAGCCCCTACTAGTACAGCTGATCTGAGAAGTGCAATGGATACTCATTTTCTCCCTCCTCTACTATGCATTGTAGATTACTCCTCATAGTTAGATAATACTTCTAATGGTATTGGTGGCTTTACCTGGTAGTGTGATCCAGACTTTAATTTCTAAGGGGTTTGAAGACCTACTCATCGTGTTCTTCTAAAGCTTAGGTTGTCACACCTGCTTATTTATCATTTTGATTAATTAAGAAAGTGCTGTAGACACTAAAATGGATTGCCTGGGTCTCAAACTTATTTATTCCTAAACTCACTATGTAACATTAGCTTTGTTTCCTTTTAATGATGAAGGTCAGTTATTCATATGGTGACTCTTAATTCCTAGGCATAAAAAGTCCAGAGTGTGCAAGCAATCATCATGGGGACTTTTGATATATTCTCTTGAGGTTCACAGTAATCTCACTGTGGATTGTTCAACCTTGACCAGGGTGTCATTCATTACCTGGATCCCAGGTGCCCCTATTCTAACAAGGTGGGCATGTTGATGTTTCAGGTCTCTGGGTATTGAAGTTAAATCACATCCTTTGTCCAAGAGTCCTTAAAGCCCTGACACTTACATAGCTTGGAGGTCATTTCTCCTGTAGACATAACAAGACAAAATTGAACACACTGAAATCCATTGACTTTTCTTAGATGCATCAAAAAATAGAGATTACAGGGGAAACTGCCACCCCAAAAGCCAAAGGGAAAGGCAAATCCAGAAAGTCACAGCTGAAATTTGCGTTCTGCTAACTTGGAGCAGAAGCTTGTGAGTCTATAAACCTGTATGAAAACTTCATTGGTAATTTTGATGACTTCCTGAGGCTAGATGTAGACTAGGTTGAAAGTAAGAAACTCCTAGGGGCTGCATACTTGTAGAAGTTCTCACACTTTTGTGGGTTTTACCTATAGGAATCCCACTAACTTCTCATGGTGAGGATCCAAAAAGATCCACTGTGGCTCTGGCAGGGGTAGGGAGGAATAATCACTAGGAAATATGCCCCCCAAATTCTCTATAATAAAGGGCTACTATCTAGGGTAAAGGATTTTATAGAGTTTTATTCCATTGGGATGAAGTCCATTTATCTCTTTTCAGCAACTTTTAGCTTTTCTGTCTCCCCTAAGGAGGAAAAAAACATACCAATAGAAAAGCATGTGTATCACAGACTAGGGAAACAGGCACAGTAAAGAATGAGATTTAATCATAAAATACAGAATGCTTTCCTTAGTCTACAACTTAACACTACTTCAAGAGGGCTCTAGTATAATAAACTGGATTACAACTGAAAGAGATGCAAGATGTAGACTCTGAGTAGAATTACTTAACGAAGCCCAAAGCCAAGAGGAGAGACAAACACAAAGACACTAGAGGATCTTGAATTTTCTGGCATCCACAACTTCAGCAAACATTTAACATAGCCCAACTTCTAGCTAAGTTAGAATAAATCCTCACGTAAAAGACCTGTTACCTCAATACCTATTACAAAATCCAACATGTATGGCTTTCAACAACAACAAAAAATTACAAGACATGATGAAGATAAGAAGAAACCCAGTCTAAAGTAACAAAGCAAGCATCACAACTAGACTCAGATGTTGGAATTCTGAGACAAGAAAATTGATATAACCATGATTAATATGTTAAGAGTTTAATTAGTTTCCCAGGGCTGCTGTAACAAATTACCACAAGCTAAGTGGCTTAGAAAATACACTGTTGTTATAACAGTTCTGGATGCCAGAAGTACAAAATAAAGGTGTTGGCAGAGTGATTCCCTCCTGAGGGTTCAGAGAATCTGTTCCATGCCTCTCCCTCCTTGTTTCTAGTGGTTGTGAGCAATCCTTGATATTCCTTGGTTTATGGCAACATAACTGAAACCTCTTTCTCTATTACCATGTGGTATACTGTGTCAGAATCTGTCTAAATTTCTTTCTTCATATAAGGACACCAGTCATATTGAATTCAGCGCCTGCCCTAATCCAGTATAATCTTGTCTTAACTTGATTATATCTGCGAAGTATATAAGTATAGGAGGTATTCCAACTGATAAGAGAAGGACCTAGAACTACCATGTGGATGGTTTGGATGACTTTCCTCCAAAGAGTACAATATATGAAGGGGGTGAGAAAGAGTAGCTTTAGTGGAGAAACCTAACAAATACTACTTTTGCCAAGTCATTGGGTTTAACATCAGTCATCAATCAAGTTGATAGTATGTACCCTTGCTGTGATACGGTAAAAATGGCACTTTACCTTTGTGGTCTTCTTCCCCCAAATCCAAAGCCCTTGTATAATTATAAGAAAAACATGGGGCTTCTGGGTGGCTCAGTCGGTTGAGTCCGACTTCCGCTCAGGTCATGATCTCACGGTTCATGGGTTCAGACCCGCGTTGGACTCTGTGCTGTCAGCTCAGAGCCTGGAGCCTGCTTTATATTCTGTGTCTCCATCTCTCTCTCTGCTTGCACTCTATCACTCTCAAAAATAATAATAATAATAATAATAATAATAATAAACATTAAAATTTTTTGAAAAAGACAAATCCTAATTAAAGAACATTCTATAAAATAATTGACCAGTACTTTTCAAAACTGTCAAGATAATTAAAAGCAAGAAAAGGCTTGTGGCACCTGGGTGGCTCAGTCACTTAAGTATCCGACTCTTGGTTTCAGCTCAGGTCTTGATATCACAGCTTTGTGGGTTTGAGTTCCACATCGGGCTCTGTGTTGTGAGCACAGAACCTGCTTGGGACTCTCTCTCTCCCTCTCTTACTGTCCCTTCCCAACTCATGCTGTCTCTTTCTCTCGGAAAATAAATAAACTTAAAAAAATTTTTTTAAATGTAAGAAAAATTCGAGAAACTATTAGAGTCAATAGGAACATAAGGAGACAACATGACTAAATGTAATTTGGTATCTTAGAATCCTGGAACAGAAGAAGAACATTGGGGAAAACTAAAGGAATATGAATCAAGGATGGACTTTAGTTAATAATAATATGAGGCACCTGGGTGGCTCAGTTGGTTAGGCTCCCAACTTAAGCTCAGGCCATGATCTCATGCTTCGTGAGTTTGAGCCCCACATTGGGCTTTGTGCTGACAGCTCCGAGCCTGGAGCCTCCTTTATATTCTGTGTCTCCCTCCTGCTCTGCCTCTCCCCTGCTTGTGCTCTAATACATCAGTGTAGGCAGCCCAGTAAATGACCCAAAGACTGGCAGAACAAACTTCACAACTAAATATAGAAAAGAGGCCACATCAAAGAGGCTAGGAAGGACAGAGACACAGTGGAGAGCTAAACCTCATGGGTCTGCCTGCCAAAGGGAGAGACATGGACATGGAGAGGGGTGAGAAAAAGACTATGACTCTGGGGAGGCTATATGAGGACGATAAATCCCATAGCATTTGGCTTTGAAAATCAGAGGGGCTGAATTTCATGAGTTCCTACATCTGGCAGAACTTAAAGCCTTAAAGCCATTGAAAAATCAGTAGGCTTGGCTCTGGAAGAACCAAGAGGACAACAGGAAGCTAAGTCCTGCCCTTAAATAGACAGAATGACAAACAGGGCACAGAGATACAGCATAGAAGCAGAAGTTTGAAAAATGCCTGGGGCATTCAGGGAGAGTTCCTGAATTTGAGAAGGAAACCGAAATTCAGATCCAGGAGGCACAGAACTTTCCCCAACAAAATCAACCCAAGAAGGTCCACACCAAGACACATAATAATTGAAATGGCAAAAGGCAGTGATAAGAATAGATTTTTAAAAGCAGGAAGAGGGTAAAAAAAAAAAAAAAACACAACCCAGTTACATACAAGAGAAACCACATAAGGCTATAAGTGGATTTTTTAACAGAAACTTTGCAGACCAGAAGGGAGTGGCATGACATATTCAAAATGCTGAAAGAAAAAAAAAAAATCTGCAACCAAGAATACTCTATCCAGCAAGGCTATCATTCAGGATAGGAGAGAGGGTTTCCCAGACAAAAGTTAAAGGAGTTCATGGTCACTAAACCATCACTACAAGAAATGTCAAAACAGATTCTTTGAGTGGACAGGAAAGACCATAACAGGAATAAAAAAAGTAGGAAGCACACAAGTAGTAAAAATAAGTATATATATAAAAATCCATCAAGGGATTAACAAAATAAAATGAAGTATGAGTCCATAAACCTAAAACATCAGGGGAAAGGAGTAAAAAAATGGGTTCAAACTCAAGTGACCATCAACTGAAGATAGACTGTTATATGCAGAAGATGTTATACACAACCTAATGGTAATGTCATATCAGAAGCCAGTAATATATATGCAAAAAATAAAGAGAAAGGAATCCAAATATGTGAGAAAAGAGAGCAAGGGAATAAAGGCACGGAGAAAATCCACGAAAACAAACATAAAACAGATCACAAAATGGCAATAAATGAACACCTATAAATAATTAGTTTGAATGTAAATGAACTTAAATGCTGCAATCAAAAGACATAGGACATGGAATGGAAAAAAAAAAAAAACTATCTATATATTGCCTAGGAGAGGTGCACTTTGGACCTAAGGACACATGTAGATTGAAAGTGAGGTGATAGGGAAAATCATGTAAATGGATGTCAAACCAAAGCTGAAGTAGCATTACTTATATCAAACAAAATTGACTTTAACACAAAGAAGGGACACTACATAATCATTAAAGGGACAATCCAGCAAGAAGATATAACAATTGCAAATATTTATGTACCCACCATGGAAATGCCCAAATACATAAAATAGCTAATAACAAATATGAAGGAAGTAGTAGCAATACAATCATAGTAGGGGACTTCAACACCCCACTTACATCAATACACAGATCATCTAAATAGAAAATCAACAAGGAAAACATGGCTTTGAATAACACACTGGATCAGATAGATTTAATAGATAGATTCACAAATTCCATTCTAAATCAGAATACACATTCTTTTCAAGTGCACACAGAACATTCTCCAGAGTAGATCACATATTAGTTCACAAAACAAGTCTCAACAATTTCAAAAAGAATGATGTTTTACCATTCATCTTTTCTGATCACGATACAATAAAACTGGAAATCAACCACAAGAAAAAGCTGGAAAAAAAAACCCCACAATTACATGGAAGCTAAATAGGTCAACCATGAAATCAAAGAGTAAAACAAACAAAAAATACATGGAGACAAATGAAAATGAAAACACAATGGTCCAAAATCTTTGTGATGCAGCAAAAGCTGTTCTAAGAAGGAAGTTAATAGCTATATGGACTTACCTTAAGAAGCAAGAAAAATCTCAACCTAAATTTAAAGGTAAGGAAGATAGAAAAAGAACAAACAAAACCTAAAACCAGCAGAAGGAAATAATAAAGATTAGAACAGAAATCAAGCATATAGAAACTAAAATCAATGAAACCAAGATCTAATTCCTTGTAAAGATCAAAAAAATCGATAAATCTCTACCCAGAGAGAATGCAAATAAAATCAGAAAGAGAATAACAGCCAACACCATAGAAATACAAAGGACTGCAAGATAATTCTATGAAAAATTATATGCGAATGTACAAAAACTATAACAAATTGATAAATTCCTAGAAACACATAACCTACCAAAACTGAAACAGGAAGAAATAGAATATTTGATCAGACCTATTATTAGCAATGGAATTGAATCAGTAATAAAGCACTAATTCAAAAGTGTACATGAACCCCCAAGTTTATTGCAGCATTATTTATAATAGCCAAATTATGGAAGTAACTTAAGTATCCATTGACATTGAACAGATAAAGTAAGAGGTGGTATATGTTATTATTTAGTCATAAAAAGAATGAAATTTTGCCATTTGCAACACCGTGGATGGACCTAGAGGGTATAATGCTAAGTGAAATAAGTCAGAAAAAGACAACACCTCGTGTGGAATTTAAGAAACAGATGAACAAAGGGGAAACAAAGACAAAAACAAAAAAAAGCAAGACAAACCAAACAACAAACTCTTATCTATAGAGATAAACAAATGGTTACCAGAGGCCAGGTGGGGGTGGGGTGGGGAGGAATGGGAGAAACAAGTGAAGTGGAGGAAGAGTAGACTTATCTTGATGGGCGCTTAGTATTGTATGGAATTGTTGAATCAGTGTATTGTATACCTGAAGTGGATAGGACACTGTAGGCTAACTACACTGGAATTAAAAATTAATAATAATATCAATATGGATTCATTAAATAAATGCACCATATAATGTAAAATGATAATAAGGGAAATTGTGTGTGGCATATAAGAATTCTTTGTACTATCCTTGCAATATTTCTGAAAGTGTAAATTTTCTAAAATAGTTTATTATTTTTTTTAATGTTGGAGAATCTTTTTTCTCAGTGTACGGTCACCAACTAAAGAGCCTGAGGGGGACACTTTTTTTTGTTTTGTTTTGTTTTGTTTTTTGAGGAATATAGTCCTCTGCATTGCCCAATAAAACACAAGGAATGGTAGGTCTTTTTTTAGGAGGACCAGGTTACTTCTGACAGTTTCAAGTTTCTGAGGAGGCTGGATATGTAAAATATTTGGGAACTTCCATCCATATTTTAGTATCTCTTATGTCAGGGTTTCAGTTTTCCCACTGAACATACTGATTTTGACATAACAGCTCTCCCTTATTTGGGCTTTAAACCTGCTCCAGTGGGGATGTCCCTACTCAGACTATGAGACACGAGACCCAATCTTTGACTTTCTCAGCCTTGCTTCTGCAGAAAGAGAGTTTCTTGGGATGTCAATAAAAGAGGCCATCTGACTTTCACATCTGGTCTTCAGCTACCTATTTTAGCTGATCATTTTCTTTCTTTAGACCATCAATGACATTTAACAAATAACCATTCAATTCTATTATCCATATAGCTACCATTTCCTCCATAGCCTAAAATGCCTAATGCATTTCACCTGCTAGTGCATCCCCTCTACAAGCACCACCTTACAATTCATCATCAGTGAAAGTTCAACAAATGAACAGTCACTTGTGCTCCACATTTCCATGATAGGGTCCTCAATGCCAGCACATAAGTGAATGACCCAGCTCCAAATCTCCAGCATATTACCTGTGTTCTCACACAACTACACTTTCACCGCTAACTGAAGCAGTTTGGGCCACCCAGTATGGGGGAAAGCTGAGATTGTGTCTGAAGTGAAAGATATTAGTTAGGGATTAACATCTTTGAAAAAAAGGGAGCAGAAACAGAATTGGATAGAGGAGGAAGTGGAAATGAAAGACTTTGCCAACCTATAGGGAGCTCTGGGTGATATGGCACTCTACCACTGGTGCAGAACCCACTTCTAATAGCTAGGAAGCAAGTCCTTCCTCAAATGGTTATTTGAGAAATCTGTTTACCACAAAGAGGAATCTATTTCACATAGAAAATTGAGTCTTTAAGAACAAAGATCCACCTCTATTACATATAATGTATAAGTTGACTGAATTTTCAAACTCATGATTTGGCGTGACTCTTTTCAACAAGGGAAATTCCATAGAAGCACAACTAAATTTACTTTTTAGTGTTTAGTAAGATTTAAGTTTTAAGTATAATTAAGAAATGTTCCTTATTAGACTATATGTTTCAACTGTGCAGTTGGGAAAATATAACCTCTTCAATTACATAATTTATTCTGGTGGCGCCCTTATGGAGAAGAATAAACAAATGTGAGGGTACCCTTGATCCAAAGTCTACAAAATGAGCCAATATTTATAGTCCAAATTCTCTTAATGCTCCAAAAGGATCTTATGCTAGAAAACCCAGGAATCTCTGATGATGATAAATTACATTTATTTTATTCCTACAATTTCCTCTGTGCCATTTAGAACTTTGCACGCATTGTGTAAGCCAGGGTCACATAGATTTTAGAAGTGAGTTCTGTTATTACCATTTTATTTCCCCAAATCAGGAAATTAGTTCAGAGAGGCTAATAATATTGCCCAAACTAAGACGAATAAGACTGAACAGGGACTCTCATACTGTTCTCTCTAAACATCCTGTCCACTACCAGACTGCCAAAGGAACAGGTGTGAAATCTACAGATATATTATACTAACTTGGAATAAGTGCCAGAGAAAAGTTAAGGCCATCAGACATTCTTTCTGGGATGTTGTCTCATATAATTAGGAGATTAACTACAAAAACTGTCATATGTTACATTACATAATTACATTAATTACAAAAACTGGATTTCAACTAGGAAGAGGTACACAGGGGTTAAGAGTGGGGGCTTAACAATAAACTGCTTAAGTTAAAATTATGTCTATGCCATTTTCCAGCTTTATGACTTGAACAAGTTATTTAAACTTGTGCTTTATTTTTCTTATTAACAGGAATAACAATGATTAGGTGCTTGTTATGATTAAATGTAATATCACTTAACATAGTGTATGACACATAGTAAACACTAAGCAAGTGCAATTATTTTTATATTTGGTGTTCATGATATTGTTATTGTTGTTTAGTAGTCTCTAGCCATGCTTTATATTCACTGTTTAAATCAAACAAAATTAACTTCAATAGTTAAGTTTAAAATTTGAGGAACTCATCCTCAGTTATAAGGGCATAAGAAATTCTCAAACTTCCTATCAAATAAACCACCTGTTCCATGTTTTTTGAGTGATGACTATATACAGACCTTGTCTTAGATGTTGAAAATCCAATAATAAAATACAACTCCTGATCTCCTGTGCTTGTTTACATTTAATCTCTTGTGTTCTTCAGTGTGCCTAATGACATGAGGAAAAATAATGTGGCATATGGTATTAACTTCATATGTTCCAAATGGCAAGACGGGAAGGACTTATTGTGACTATAAACATAATAATATAGAGAAGGACCAAAGTCCAAGGGAAGGAGGTAACTGTCTCTAGGTGTGCTCCCTGGAAGAGGAAGAGATTAAGAATTTTTTTTTCCTGAAAAGCTGGTTTTCTCTGTCTGCATCTTAAAAAAAATTAATTGAAAAGATGCAAAAAACAAACCAAAACAAAACATAATGATCATGTGTATACTTCACTCTCAACTAAAAATTTTTTTTAAATATATTTTTTTCCAATGTATGTCCAATACATAGATATCTGTACCTGTCCTATGTCTGGAAATGAACTGTTCCACTAGAGAGTGATAAGCAAGGATCTTCAATTATTTGAAAGGCATTTAATTACTCACAAAAATACTTCTCATGAATTCAAAATGATCTCAAGTGAACTAAAAGATGGGCTGTTGTTGGCCCTGTTAGGTTAGTGGTAGAATTCAGAGCCAACCAACATTTCCTAATACTTCTGATGCCCTTGTTAACATTAATATATTACACTCTCACAAGGGAGTAATATCCGTTTTTACTTATAATGGAATACGCTAAAGCGAGATTACCCAGTGTCACTTGTGTAAGTGGGAGAAGTGACGTTTACACACTCAGTCTTCCTAACTCCAAGTCTCCACAAATATTTCCCACACATTACTAGCTTTTTGATGGGTGCACTGAGAGATTAGATGCCATGGGTACAATGGACTCATTTCAAATATTTGTTTTACCAAATGCTACCTGAGAGACCTTGGGGAGGTGTACTAGTCTCTAAAAACCTCAATATCCTAATCTACATAATAGAGGTGATAATGCCCATGTTATAAAACTGCTATAAAATTTAATAATGCATGTAAAGTACTTTGGACAGTATTTAATTTCCCTAAAGTAAATACTGAACAAATAACTATTATTTTTCCTTCTCTAGAAGATGATTTAGAAGTTCAAAGCTCACTATATTAAAAGTTGACACTTGGAATTTGCAAGAAACATAGATAACCTGGCTTTGAGAGGTGAACATAATGCATTCTGGGTATAGGTAATTGTTGGAGAGTGAGTGTGCCTACTGGAACAGGGCTGATATGATTGGAATGGTGTTCTCATATGATTGGAATGGTGTTCTCGTCTCCTGCAATGAAATTAAACAAACTCCTGAAGGCCTGACTCTCCTCCAACATTAATAAACACCACAGAACAGCATGTCTTTCTTTTTCCTTTAAAGGTCACAGTCTTTTCAAGCTTGAAATGCCTTCTGAAACATTGGAGAAAGCTTTGAACTTTCTGAAGAAATGTGAACGAAGCAATTGTAGTGAATTCATTTATAGCATCTTCCGTAGACTGAGACTAAATTAACAGCTCAGGGCTGTCTTTACCTGGGTCTCAGAAGTAACTTCTTATCTGAACTAGAAATATCTAATAATTAATAAGAGCAAACAGTAACTGTAAATTCTCATTTATTTTCAAGGAGGGATATTGTCAATACCCTAATCAGAACAAGCCCAGGCTGCTTCAGTATATAGATCCCTCCAAAGCAAAAATATTCCTACCATAGAACCTATGAACTGTAGTTAGAAAAAGAAAAGAAAAAAGATTGTAAAAGTAATTCAAGAAAATTGTTTGGAGGCAAAACTTGTCACTTCTAGGCAGGTAAGGGCAATTGAGGTGCTCTCATGGTTCTCGAAGAATAATGACTTGTTGCAAAGAGCTCTAGGAGGAAAGTTCTCTAGATACATATGCTGACATTCCTATTTGGTCTTTGCTGGAGGGGTAGGCATTAGGGGGAGTCACTGGACAAGAATATATTAGCCCATGCAAGCTCCTTCTCCTACATGTGTGTACTGCCGCCTAGAAATACTGAGTTTGAAACAACTTACTGACAGTTCTACATGAGGGTTAAAAAATTGGGTATTTTAGAAACCAGCTTCTATAACCGCCACAGGCCTTTCTTTTACCAAGAACAACATTGGCCTGAACAAGAGAATTTGAAGGAAAATGGTTTGAAATATTCTTTCATGTGGGAATCTCAGGAAGATTTATAAGCATATACCTGACCTTCTCTGAGAAAGAGCTTGATTTAATCTCATATTCTGCCTCTTCAAGAAGTTTCTTTGAAATTTTCTCAGGATGGGTGGACTATAACTCATGAATAAAATTTTCCTGGCTTACAGACTACTGCTGAGCTTTGAGTTGTTTCAAGAGAAAGCAATTTAATGCCTTCATCCCAACGGTGACAGTCAGTCAAGTTTCTCTAACCTCATGATATTAAGAACACAATTCAATACACCATCAAATCTCAAACCCTGTTTCTTCCACAAAACTCCTGCTTATCACTCCAACCTTGTCTTGCTTCCCTGACATTCATGCTCATTCTCCTTCTCTCCCTCTGTCTCTCCCGTGTTCCCTCTTTCTCTCTTCCCCATACCAATCACATTGCTCTCTTTTTCTTTTTATTTGAGTGAACGAGAGATATTTTCACGTTAGTTCCTATGCACTCAGCATTTTTTCTTCCTAGAAAACTCATCTGAACTCTTATTTCAAAACCACACCTTTTCCCTTCATCCAACAGATCCCTTCACATCCTTTACATTAAAATGTATTCCCTCTGAGGGAACATTCATGATCCTTTTAAAATAAACTAGATCTTTGCAGTATTTCTTTCTTAGGAGCTTATACTTGGCTATACAATTGCACACTTGCTCATGGTATACATTTTCATTGAAGTATTTCTAATTTTTATCAGTTAATTGGAATTTTCAAAAGGTCAGCTGCCAGCTGTGTCTTTTGCTTTAATATATCAGTTGCACTTAGCACTGAACCCAGAGAAGCATGACTAATTGATGTTTGTTGAAATTATACATGAACAGGTTTCCTACTCTATACAGGATTTCTACTCTGTGTTCCATAGAACTTACTTTTAAATGCCTCATTAGGTACTGAGGTATGTATATGCCTTAAGTGATTATTTTCTTCTCATGGCCATTTTCCTTTGTAGACTGTTAGTGACACAAGGAAAGAGTCCATCTTATCGACCCCTCTGTGCCTAAGTCTATGTCTTATGTAGTGGAGACACAATCGATATTTATTGGTTAGAGTCAAAGTATTATTATATTTATTCTATTAAATTACAGTTATTCTAGAGTCAAACTTCAAATATCTAAAATATCTGAAGGGCTGAGAACCAGGAGACCCAGTGATGTAAGCACAAGTCTGAATCCAAGTCTGAAGGCAGGAGAAGACTGATATTGTCCCTTCTCAAGATAAGCAGAGAGAATGAATTCTCCCTTACTCTTATTGTTCTGTTCAGGCTCCCTGTGGATTTGGAGTCACATAAAATAGAACTCTTCCTTTGCTTCCCTGTACTTATCTTCAGAAGCTGTTGACATCCTTAACTACAGTTTTATTTTGACCTAATTCTAGTCCCTTGGTTTAACTTTGTGTCCTGAAGTAAGACACCATTCCTGTCTTCCAGTTCTAGTTCTTACCCAGGGTTCCAACTTCTGTCCCTCGGCTCTAATCCCCTGACCAAGCCAAATGATGCAGATTTCAATGTCTGAATTGCATGGGGGGTGTATAAGCCCAGGGCTTTCAATGCCTGAGAAAGCCTGGGAAGACTAGCTCACAGTAGGGCCACATAAATGGTTTCTCTTATCCCAACCAGGATCTTATAAAAAAACCATTGTTTCATCCTGGTCTCTTGTGAATAAGAACACACACACAAAGCCTACATAACTATAAAGCAAAATGTCTCTCAGTAGTCAGACTTAAAGAAGTTCACCAAAAATATGATCTATATTCAATATTTTCCATCTCACTCAGTAGGGTTGCTATCCACCTTATCTATCAAGTTTGGAGGCCTGAACTCATTTTAAAATTTCTATTACCCCCTCTGCCACACACACACAGGTTCTTGTAACCAACGTAGTCTACTCATTCTAATAAATATGTTCAATTATTCACTCAACAAATGGTTAAGGAGCCAGATACTAGTCAATAGTGATATAGTTGAGGAAGAAAGTACACAATTTCTGACCTCAAGATGCCAGGATTGATTGAGAGGCTAACATTAAACCATTATTATAAACATTTATAATTATGCCCTAATGACAATATAGAGGAAGAAAATTCAACAGGGATGCATGAGATAGTATCACAAAGGGCTCTAATTTAGAACAGTGCATCAGAAAAGATTGATTGACAATTAGTACCTCAGTGTAACAAACTGCTGATCCACAGCCCAATAAAACTAAAGAAGATTAACTTATAAAATTACAAGCCTCTGGACTTCTGGGGAAGATTGCAGAGTAGGCATATCCTAAGCTCACCTTGTCCCATGGATACAACTAGGTAACAACCAGTGTAAACAACTAAGAAAAATGATGCCAAGACTGGCAGAACAGATTCTCCACAGCTATATGTAGAGAAGAGGCCATATTGAAGATGGTAGGAGGGGCAGGGATGTGGTGGGGAGCTAAATGGGCCCACTGGACTGTCCTGGGAGGGAGGGGCATCCCAGGTGCAGAGAGGGGAGAGAAACAGACCCTCATATCAAGCACCCCACACAGAAAATCCACACAGGGAAGACAAATCCCCAAATACAGGCCTAATTTTGTGAGTTCTTATAATCAGCAGGGCTTCATACCTGGAACTTTAAAAATTAGCAGGCTCCACTCTGGGAGAGTTATGAGGGAGATGGGGAACTGAGTCTGTGCCCTTAAAAGGACAGTGCAACAAACAGCACTGCTGAGGTACAGCATAGAAGCAACAGTTTGAGAAGTACCTGGGCTATCTGGGAGGATGCATTTACAAACCTCAGAATATGTGCTGGATGGGCAGAGATCCTTAGGAGACTTCTGTAGGAACAAAGAGCTGGCTGACACCCATTCCCTTTCCAAACCCTCAGCCCAGATACACAGAACCATGGCAAACAGCAGAGCACCAACACTCTCCACCGAACTTGGCAAGTGCTCATCCTGCCCCCACATTCTCCTGCTGACAGGCCCTCTCCATCCAGGCCTCAACTCCAGGTTTCCTTCCATAGTAGACCCATGCAAACTTTGCTAACACTGAACAGACTGCACCACCTCCCCCTTTTCTGTGGATCTGCCGCCTTCAACTGTGCCAGCCTTGGTGCCCGTGGCTGCAGGACTCTTCTGCAACAGACATACACAGACATTGCTGTCACTGTGCCCCCCCCACCCCTGTACTCTTGATTTCCTGCTGACTTGCCACCACCATCCCTGAGCAGGAGTTTTCTAAAGCAGCTCCAGGTCCCCTCCTATAACAACCTGCACAAACTTTGGACTGAAGGTAAAAGTGGCTCAACAACAAGAGTAGGGTACATAAAACACACACAGGCTACGCCCCTGAAGCACCAGGTTCTGGTGAACAGGGGACATTACACTGCAGAGGGCTACAGGACCTCTTCTTCAAAAGGCCACTACTTTCAAGAGCAGGAGATGTAGCTTACTTTCCTAACACACAGAAACAGACATAGAGAATTAGACAAAATGAGACAGAACTATGTCCCAAATGAAAGAAGAGGGAAAAAAAATCACACCAAGAGGGCTAAAAGAAATGGAGATAAGTAATGGTCACAAAGATAAAGGATTGGAGAAAAAAGTGGAGGGCCTTAGTGAGATTCCCAACAAAGAGATAGAAAACATAAAAAGCAATCAGAGATGAAGAATTCAATAACTGAAATTAAAAATACACTAGATGGAATAAATAGTAGACTAGAGGAAGTAGAAGAAGGGATAAGTGACTTGGGGACTCGAGTAGTGGAAAGCAATCAAGCTGAACAGGAGAGAGAGAAAGAAAAATAAGAAGAAGAAAAGAAAACTGTTACAACGTGAAGTGTAACCACATTCATATTATAGGAATGCTAGAAAGAGAAGAAACAGTAAGGGAGCAGAAAACTTATTTGAAGAAATAATAGATGAAAACTTCCTAAATCTGGGGAAGGAAACAGAAATCCAGATCCAGGAGGCACCATAAACCTCCAATAAAATATATACAAGGAAGCCTACAACAAGACATTTTGTAATTAAAATGGCAAAAAGTAGTGATAAAGAGAGAGTTTTAAAAGCAGCAAGAGAAAAGAGAATTACAAACAAGGGAAACCCCATTAGGCTATCAGCTGATTTTTCAGCAGAAAATTTGCGGGCCAGAGCAAATCAAATGATATATTCAAAGTGCTGAAAGAAAGAAACCCATAATCAAGAATACTCTATCCAGCAAGGATATTCAGAATAGAAGAGATAAATAGTTTCCTAGACAAACATAAGTTAAAGGAATTCATCACCACTAAACCATCACCATTCACAGAAATGTTAAAGGAGACTTTGATTGGAAAGGAAAGACCATAA
This sequence comes from Panthera uncia, assembly GCF_023721935.1. Classification (NCBI taxonomy): domain Eukaryota; kingdom Metazoa; phylum Chordata; class Mammalia; order Carnivora; family Felidae; genus Panthera; species Panthera uncia. The sequence continues at coordinate 64,152,884 of NC_064818.1, read as the reverse complement.
GCAGGAGTAAGAAAAATAGGAAGCACAAACATAGCAAAATTAAGTCTAACTATAAAAAATCAGTCAAGGCATTGATAAAATAAAAAGATATAAACTATGACACCATATACCTAAAACATGGGGGGAAGGGGAAGGGGTAAAGAATGAGTTCAAATTTAAGCAGCCATCAAGTTAATATAGACTGGTATCTGCATAAGATTTTATATATAAACATAATAGTAATAATAAATATGAAGCCAGTAATAGATATGCAAAAAATAAAGAGAGGTAATCCAAGTATATCATTAAAGTAAGCCAGAAAAACATGAGAGAAGAGAGCAAGAGAAGAAAGGAACAGAGAAGATGCACAAAAATGACCATAAAACAAGTAACAAAATGGCATTGTTGCATATTCATCAATAATTATTTTGAACGTAAATAGACTAAACACTACAATCAAAGGACACAGGGTGACAGAATAAAATATCTATCTAGATGCTGCCTACAAGAGACTCATTAGACCTAATAACAAACAGATTAAAAGTGAAAGGGCAGAAAAGCACTCATCATGTAAATGGAAGTGAAAAGAAAGCTGAGGTAACAACACTTAGAACAGACAAAATTGACTTTAAAACAAAAATTGTAACAAGAGACAAAAAAGGACACTATATAAAGTGAAAAATCCAACAAGATGATATAACAATTGTAAATATTTATGCACCCAACATGAAAGCACCCACATAAATAAAGGAACTAATAACAAACATAAAGGAAGTAATCAATAGTAATATAATAATAGTAGGGAACTTTAACACCCACTTACAACAAGGTATAGGTCATTCACACAGAATATCAACAAAGAAACCATGGCTTTGAATAACACATTGGACTAGACAGATCTAACTGGTATATTCAGAACATTCCATCCTAAAGCAGAATACACAGTTCTCTCATGTGCACATGGAATATTCTCCAGAAGAGACCACATATTAGACCATAAAATAAATCTCAACAAATTTAAAAAGATTGAAGTCATACCACCGTATTTTCCAATCACAACACTATGAAACTAGAAATCAACCACAAAAAAAATTTTGGAAAGAGCACAAACACATACACATTAAAAACCAAGCTACTCTGGCTTTTCCTTTCTACAGGAACATGGAGCCAAGTGAGCAAACAGGGTGAGCTGCTTAATTTTATTCACATGTTGATATACTTACTGTCTTTCATGCTTTGTAGATTTTTTATATATATGTATAAAACCCCTCTTCCACTTTTAGGTGAATCATTGAGAATATGTGCCATGCTAGATCCCGTAATCAGTTTTTCAATCTCAACTTTTTGTCCAAGATCTATAAAGAAAGAGAAATATGGGAACTAGAACCACTTGATGAGAATACAATTATTTTAAAGGATTGTTAATGTGTGATAACTGACACACTTTGAAAACACTGAAATTTTGAAGTTTGGAATATGAGGAATTAGCGTATCTTTTCATATTCTGGAATGATCTGGGACCAGGAGAAGATAAAAGTGAAACCCACAAGGATTTGTGCAGTTATATTGTGGCCTTGTGCATGATTTTATGTTTTCAAAGTTCTTTGTACATGTAGAATTGTTGATGTTATTTCCAATATTTATATTAGAAGAAACATTATATAGACACTTTATAATTTTAGCCAGCGTTTTTAATAACACTTGCACTTATTTTATTGTAATGAATTTCTCTTTTAACACACACACACAAATCATGCTACTAAACAATGAATGGGTAAACCAAGAAATCAAAGAGGTAATCAGAAAATACATGGAGACAAAAATGAAAACACAATGGTTCAAAATCTTTTGGATGCTGCAAAAAGCTGTTCTAAGAGGAAAGTTTATAGGAATACAGGCCTATCATAAAAAAAAAAAAAAAAAAAAAGAAAAACCAAAAAAATCTCAAACAGTCCAGACTTACACCTAAAGAAGCTAGAAAACAAAGGAAAAACAAAACCACAAACTAATAGAAGGAAGGGAAAAATAAAGATTAGAGCAGAAACTCGGGCACACGGGTGGCTCAGTCAGTTCAGTGTCTCTTTATTTCAGATCAGGTGTCATGATATTAGAGTTGTGAGATTGAGCGCCGTGTCAGACTCTGCACTGAGCATGGAGCCTGCTTGGGATTCTCTCTTCCTTTCTCTTCCTTTGCCCTGCTTGTGCTCTCTCTCTCAAAATAAATAAATAATTTTTAAAAATTAAAAAAAAAAAACATTAGAGCAGAAATAAAATAAACAATAAACAATAGAACATATCAATAAAATCAGGACCTGGTTCTTTGAAAAAAAATTGTTAAACTTTAGCCAGGCTCATTGAGAGAGAGTGAGAGAGACAGGAATTCAAATTAATACAATCACAAATTAAAGAGGAGAAATCACAACCAATACAACAGAAATACAAAGGATTATGAGAGAATACTATGAAAAATTATATGTTGACAAACTAGAAGAAATGGATAAATTTTTAGAAATCTACAACATCCCAAAACTGACACGGGAGGAATAAAAAATTGAACCAACCTATGGCCAGCAATAAAATTGAACCAATAATCCAAAAACTTCCAACAAACAGAAGTCCAGGACCACATGGTTCCAGAGGTAAATTCTACCAAACATTTGAAGAGTTAATATTCTTTTGAAACTATTCTGAAAAATAGAAGAGGAAGGAATGCTTCCAAATTCATTTGATGAGGCTAGCATTACCCTGATTCCAAAGATAAAGACACTATAGAAAAAGTGAACTACCGGTCAGTATCTCTGATTAACATAGATACAAAAATCTTCAACAAAGTAATACAAACAATCCAAAAATACATTAAAAAATCATTCACCACAACCAAGTGGGATTTATTCCTGGGTCGCAAGTGTGGTTCAATATTTGCAAATCAATCAACCTGATACATCGCATCAATAAAGGAAGAATCAGAATAATATGATTAATTCAATACATACAGAAAAAGCATTTGACAAAGTACAATATCCATTAATGATAAAAACCCTCAACAAACTAAGTTTAGAGGGAACACACTTCAACATAATAAAAGCCAAATATGAAAACTCCACAGCAAATTTAATCCTTAATAGGGAAAAACTGAGAACTTTTCCCCTAATGTGAGGAACAAGACAAATATGTCCACTCTCACCATTTTATTCAACATAGTACTAGAATTCCTAGACACAGCAGAGAACAAAAGGAAATAAAAGGCATCCAAATTGTTAATGAAGAAGTAAAACTTTTACTATTTGCAGATGGAATGATACTATATATAGAACCCTAAAGAATCCATCCTTTAAAACTGATTAATGAATTCAGTAAGGCCACAAGATACAAAATCAATGTACAGAAATCTGTTGCATTTTAATCCACTAATAATGTAGCAAAAGAGAAATTAAGAAAGCAATAACATTTATAATTGCAGTATAAATGAAATAACTAGGAATAAACTTAACCAAGGAGGTGAAAGTCCTATATTCTGAAAACTATAAAACTCTGAAGAAAGAAATTGAGGATGGTACAAATAGAAAGATATTCCATGCGTATGTATGGATTGGAAGATCAAATATTGTTAAAATGTTCATACTACCCAGAACAATCTACACATTTAATGCAATGCCTATCAAAATACCAACATCATTTTCACAGTGCTATAACAAATAATCCTAAAATTTGTGTGGAACCATAACAGACCTGAATAGCCAAAGCAATCTTGAAAAAAAACAAAAACAAAAACAAAAAAAAAACAAAGCTGGAAGTATCAGAATCCCAGATTTTAAGATGTACTACCAAACAGTAGTAACCAAAACAGTACAGTACAGTTACAAAAACAGACACAAAGATCAATAGAGCAAAATAGAGAGCCCAGATATAAACCCACCATTATATGGTTAATTAATCTTCAACAAAGGAGGCAAGAATATGCAATGGGAAGAAGATAATCCCTTCAATAAATGGTGTTGGGAAAACTAGACAGCAACATACAAAGGAAATCCATTCAAAATGGATTAAGGAGCTAATTGTGAGTCCTGAAACCATAAAAACCCTAAAAGAGAGCACAGGCAGTAATGTCTCTGATATTGGTGGTAACAATATCTTTTGTGGATGTATCTCCTGAGGCAAGGCAAACAGAAGCAAAAATAAACCACTGGGACTACATCAAAATAAAAATCTTCTGCACAGCAAAGGAAAGGAAAGGAAACAAAACAAAACAAAACAAAACAAAAAACAAAAAAAAACCCTATAGAATAGGAGAGGATAATTGCAAATGACTTATCTGATAAAGGATTATCCAAAATACATGAAGAACTTATATAATTCAACACCAAAAAACCACAAATAATTTAACTAAAAATGGGTAGAGGACATGAACAGAAATTTATCCATAGAAGACATACAGATGGCTAACAGACACATGAAAAGATGCTAACATCACTAATTATCAGGGAAATGCAAATCAAAACTACAATTAGACAGTACCTCATACCTAGAATGAGGTAGAGTGACTAGAGTGAAAAATACAAGAAAAAAACAAGTTTGATGAGGAGGTGGAGGAAAAGAAACCCTCATACATTGTTGGTGGGAATGTACATTGGTGAAGCCATCGTGGTAAACAGTATGAAGATTTCTGAAAACAATTTAAAAATATAAATTCCATTTGATCCAGTAATTCCACTACTGGGCAACTGCCCAAAGGAAATGAACACACACACACACACACACACACACACACACACACATGCGCGTGCGCACACACACACGAGTATTACTCAGCCATAAAAAGAGATTAAAAGCTCTTTGCAACAGCACAGATGGATCTAGAGAGTAAATGCTAAGTGAAATGGGTCAGTCAGAGAAAAATACCATATGATTTCACTTATAATGTGGAATTTAAGAAACAAAAGTAAACAATGTGAATAGGGACAAACAAAAAAACCAAAGTCTTCACTATAGAGAACAAATTGTTGTTTACCAGAGGGGAGTTGGGTGGGGTAATGGGTGAAATAGTTGAAAGAAATTAAGAGCCACTTATGAGCACTGAGGAATGTACAGAATTGTTGAATCGCTATATTGTCCATCTGAAACTAGTATACACTGTATGTTAACTATACTGGAGTAAAAATTTTGTAAATGTTTTTATTTATTTTTGAGATAGAGAAATAGAGACAGATAGAGAGAAAGAGAGAGAGAGAGCTTGAGTGGGAGAGAATCAGAGAGAGAGGGAGACACAGAATCTGAAGCAGGTTCCCAGCTCTGAGCTGTCAGCACAGAGCCCAATGCAGGGCTTGAACTCACAAACCATGAGATCATGACCTGAGCTGAAGTCAGACAGTTAACTGACTGAGCGATCCAGCCCCCCCACTGGAGTAAAAATTAAAAATATATATATATATTAAAAATTTCTAACCTCTGGAAATGATACTGAGAGCAAAGAACAAATGAAGAAATATTTATTCAAGAAAATCTATGACAATTTAGTAAAAAAGGAAAGAGTCTATGGTATTTGGACAAAGACTACTCTCTTCACTCCACCACTCCCCCTCTTTTGCTTGGCAGAGCAGAGACCACTCCACACCCCTGGAGCCAAGAACATAGAGGACCCTGTCCCCTGGAACTCCAAGTCAAAGAATTTTCATCCAAGGAAGAAGAAGACGTTAGCATTTCTTACCCTGTCCTGAATGACCAGCTACTGAGACTAAGTTATGGGTGAGTACATTTAAGATGTGGGAGCTCCCTCCTTCACTCTAGTCCCACTAATGGAATGGAAATTCCTGGGGCGTGGCAGTTTGAAAACTCTGGGGTGCCTCTAACACTTGCCCCCTGGCTTGCGAGGTAATACCTCCATGCCAAAGAGGCAAGCGAAAAGGACCTCAGGCTACTGCCACTCTCTTCATTGAGTTCTCAGCTACTACAATGGAGGTATCTATGAAGAAGGAATAGGTATCAAGAAGATAGTTCTTTTGCAAACGAAATCAGTTCTTTTTGGAAGAGATGAAGAGTTAGGAGAAATTCAACCTACCAGCACCTTTAAGAACAGGGAGGCTGCTGTGAAAGGCATGGATCTAATGAAGACACAGCCTAGATGGTAGGGCAGCTACTTTGCAGGAGAGAACTGGGAAATAAGACTGGGAAAAAAGAGCCCTCCTGGGGCAAGAATACACATCTAACACAGATCCCAGAAACTATTCCTTCAAAGGAGCCACAATCTGATTAGATTCACTGCAGACAAATTTATGCTCCAGGGCACTGTTGAAACAATATAATAATCACTGGAAATTAAAAGTTGGGTGTTGTGAGGCAAATGAAAAATAGCCCTACAAATGCTATTTTCTACAATAGCCCTACAAATGTTGTTCTAGGGTGAACCATGGACATAACTCAAAGCTATGTCTTTCTAGAGAGAATTATCAAAAGCTTAACTCTACAAAGGAGAGAACGGAATTCACTAAATTAACTCAGTAGGTTACTAAAAAGTAAACGAGAATTAATAATAACAATCCTTGGGGGAGAGGCACCACAAAATATTTTTCATATTACAATATATCATTTTAAGTTATTTTGTTTTCAACAAAAATTATGAGGCATAGAACATAACAGGAAGGGGCAAGCTATACTGAAAAAGCAGCACACTATAAAACTGCCAGTGAGAGCCACCAGATACTAGATTTAATAGAAGAGTTCAAAATAGCCATTATACGTATGTTCATAGAACTAAAGGAAAGCATGATTAAAGAAGGTTATAAAATGGAAATGACACATCAAATAGAAAATATCAATAAAGAGAAAAGATTTAAAAGGTGACAATTCTGGAGTTTAAATGTAAAATAATTGAAATGTAAAAAATCACTACAGAGTCTCAAGACTAATTTTGAATTGAAGAATAATTACTGAATTTGAAGGTAGACTGATAGAGATTACTGAAGCCAAAAACGAAAACAAAAACAGAAAGAAGAATGAAGAAAATTGGAGAGTGCCTCAAAGAAATATACAACACCATCAAGAGCACTAATGTTGTATATAATAGGAGTTAAGGAATGAGAGGAGAGAAAGGATAACTAAAAAAAAAAAAAAATCGAAGTAATAATGATAATAAACTACCCAAATAAGAATTATTTGATAAAGAAACACCTAAACATCCAGGAAGTTCAAGAAACTCCAAGAAAGGTAAACACAAAGATATCCACAAACAGTTACATTTATAGTAAAAATGCTGAAAGTCAAATACAAAGGGAAAATCTTCAAAGTAGCAAGTGAAAAATGACTCATCATTTACAATGGAACTCCAAAAAGATTAAAAGCTGACTTCTCAGCAGAGATAATGGAGGCCAGAATGTGGTGGATAACATAACTTGATTCACATTATTCATGGTTGTTATGCTTTCTAAAGTCACCATGAACAGTAAATTAATAAATGTTAAACTATGCCTCTTGGAAGAAATACAGGTTTAGGTCTTTATGAACCTCTGGTCACAACATTTTTATCAACCAAAATATAATTTGCATTCTCCATTTGCTAGCATTCTTACAAAACAAGCCAGTTTCAGCTATGTCAAAACCCACTCTTTCATATGACTTGTGAATGCTGTGTTTCCCTGTGTAGTGCTAAGTAGGTACTTTTTGAATTCCTCTACAGCCTCCTGAGATCTTTGATTTGGCAAATAATTAGTGAGGACACTGAAAGCACAAAGAAAAAATAGATGAATTTATCTTAATTAACATAAAAAATAATGTTGTGCCAAGAAAGTAACACAATCCATAAAATGAGAAAAAAATGTTTGCAAAGTACATATCTGATAAGGAATATATAAACAACACTTACATCTAATAAAAACAAAGAATGTGAATAGATATTTCTCCAAGGAACATATACAAATGGCCAATTTAACTACCAGGTATATATCCAAGAGAAATGAAAACACATGCACACAAAAGCCTGCACATGAATACAGCAGCATTTTTCATAATATCCAAAAAGTGGAAACATCCCAAATGTTGATCAATGGACAAATGGACAAACAAAATGTGTTGTATTAATACAATGGACTATGATTCAGTTATAAATATAAAGTACTGATGAATACGACAACATTAATGAACCTTGAAAAAAACATTATGGTAAGTAAAATAAGTTGGCCACAAAAGCCCACATATTGTATAATTCTACTGATATGAAAGTCCAGAATAGGGGGATCTATAGACACAGAAAGTAGATTAGTGGTTGCTTAGGGCTTGGTGGTGGAGGTGGGAATACAGCGATTGCATATGCATATGATTATCCTAAAAAACATTGAATTATATACTAAGTAAGTGAGCTATATCTAACGTGAATTGTGTCTCAGTGAAACTGGTGGGTTTTTGTTTTTTTTGTTTTTTGTTTTTTTCAGAAAAGAAAAGCCATCTCTAGAGGAGAAACCTTGATAGTAAGATCTCAATGATGAGTCTTGGTGGAGTGTGAAAAGAAGTGAGGTCTGAAAGCGTTCATTACACTAATAGACCTAGATGAAACTAGTGTTGATAAAATGAGGTAAAAGGGTAATGAAAATGGCAGAAAATGAGAGAGAGAGACACGCATTTGATAGAAAATAGGCAGGAATTGGATATCCATGTGAAGGATTTTAGGCTCATTCCTAAGTCAAATGAGTAGATATTGAAAAACTCTAAGGGGCACCTGGGTGGCTCAGTCGGTTGAACGTCCGACTTCAGCTTAGGTCATGATCTCACAGTTCCTGAGTTCGAGCCCTGTGTCGGACTCTGCTGTGTGCTGACAGCTTGGCACCTGGAACCTGTGTCAGATTCTGTGTCACCCTCTCTCTGCCCCTCCCCTGCTCTCTCTCTCTGTCTCTCAAAGATGAATAAACGTTAAGAAGAAAGAAAGAAAGAAAGAAAGAAAGAAAGAAAGAAAGAAAGAAAAGAAAGAAGGAAACTCTAAGCGGGTTTGTGGAAAATGGATTGGAAAATTTGAGTGGAGGTGGGACATTGGTTAGAAATCTCTAGTGAATCATACCTTCGCAATGTTTGAATGAAGCTTCCCTAGCATCCTCTGTGTTATTATGCGGATGAGAAGAGTCCTCACTTCCAACAGACTCAGGGAAATTAGGACTGATGAAAAAAGTAAGGAGACACTCTTTGAATCATACTAGTTCAGGGTTGGCACCTGCAAGGCCTTGAGAATGATTGTCTCTTTAAATTTAAATTTTCACACCCTATGTACTTTGCTTGCAAGCCCCCCTCTCAGTCCTGATAAGAAGCTTAAGGGTTTGATCCAGAAGAAAATCCACTTTCTATCAGATTTGTGAAGCGAAGCAAGTTTCCTAACTTCCCTTGGGCTCAGAATGGTGACATGTAAAATGAGATTCATGTTACCTGCTTTACAGTGTGGTTCTGGAGCATTAATTTTATGATTACAACTGTAAAGCCCCTACCAAAAGGCCAAGGGATTTAAGAAGCACTCGGTAACTGTATTCTTCTAACACTTTAAAAATTGGTTATGTAGCCCCCCGGGTTTATTTTTTTTATTTTATTTATTTTTTAATTTTTTTAACGTTTTATTTATTTTTGAGACAGGGAGAGACAGAGCATGAACAGGGGAGAGTCAGACAGATAGAGATACAGAATCTGAAACAGGATCCAGGCTCTGAGCTGTCAGCACAGAGCCCGACGCGGGGCTCGAACTCATGGACCGAGAGATCATGACCTGAGCCGAAGTCGGCCGCTTAACCGACTGAGCCACCCAGGCGCCCCGCCCCCCAGGTTTAAAAAACGTTTCAAAACAGACTTTTACAGGATGAGCTCCTTTAAATTGAGACTTTTTTTTTTTTAACCACTTGGCCCAAATTTACATCTCCAGTCTTATTTCTTTGTATTGTAACTTCCCATGAGGCTCAGGCAAATTGTAATTCTCACCCTTCTCATTTAATTTGGGAAACTTACAACCTATATGTATTTGGTAAAACATCCGTAATAAAGTACTAAATATAGGAGGCAATTAAAGCTGTGTTACAAAAATTGTACCATTAGTTACTTCTATAAGGCAGTAATAATTACTATGAATAAGTGAGGGTCTTGAATGCAGCCAAGGTTGCCCATGGGTCCCTAATCTGCTCATGAGTCCAGCCTTCCCTGCTCTATGATTTAAAAAGTAGTTTCTGACTTTCAGCATTCATCTCAACTGGATACGAGTCAGTAATTCTGCTTTCCAGATATTCCGAAAGATGGGTCCTACCATTGCTAAATACCAACCGAGTTCCTAAACAAGTATGCCAGGTATTTGTATGCAAAATGAAAGCCAAGCCACCATGAGGAAACTGTGTGGGTGTGAGATTCCTATCACAATAAATAGATAGATATTAAATAGATAAATATCCAAAGATTTTTAAAATGTTTTAATGAAAACCCATACTTCATCTAACCCTCCTTCTCCCCAGTCATTGATTCACAAATAAGATTTTTTTTCTAAATCTTTCCAGTTCACTCTTCTCCAATTACAGACATGGCAGTTATTTTTATGTTTCTATTTTTGTTGGCATGACTCTCCAGTCCTTCATTTAGAAACATGGAATTCCTATACCTAACAAACTCATTCCAAACTCTACAGTTTTTACCCTCAAAGTATTGTTCTTTCCTGCACAGGCATTGCACCTGGCAATCATCTCCCTGAGATCTGAATACAATGAATATGTATATACTTTAAAGAGACACTGTTACCCAGAAGAAGAAAGACTAAATATTTGAAAATAGTTCTGATCACGTATCACAGGTTCGTATGTTTATGCTCTTTTCTCAATCAAATGAAATTGATGTAAAACAAGCTTTGCTTCTCAGAGAGTCAAGGCTGTTGCATAAGATTTGGAAACAATGTTTCATATTTGAAGAAACAGCTCAGCTTTCTCAACAAAGAAGGCTTACGTTGTTCCCTGCACAAAAACTGGCTGGAAAGTCACAACTGTTGGTGGAATCCTGAGAGGGCCCCACAATCACAGCATGAACTGTTTTTACTCTGTGTAAAACCAGCTTGGAGGAAATTTTATTTTTCTTTATAAGCCTGTCATAAATGAGTCCTACCAGTTTAAGTGTATGGCAGTATTAATAATCAATATAATAACAGCATAAATGTGGTTGGACATTCACCATTATTATAATACACTATTAAGCACTTTATTAGCTCTTTTTGATTTCATAATAATCCCTACTCATTTTATCTAGTCTCATTTTCCTCCTTAGTCATTACTTGCTAATCACACAAGACTTTGTTAACTTCCTTATATATACCTTGCCCTTTCCCATCATTAGATACTTGCCCAAATTGTTTTTTTATTAAATTTTTTAATTTTTATTTTTGAGAGAGAGAGGCAGACAGACAGACAGACAGAGAATCTGAAGCAGGCTCCAGGTTCTGAGCTGTCAGCCCAGAGGCCGGCATGGGGCTTAAACTCACCAACTGTGAGATCATGACTTGAGCCAAAGTCAGACATTTAAATGACTGAGCCACCCAGGTGCCCCATCATACATATCGATTTCTGTTCTAAGAAAAACTCAGAGACCCCTCTGGGTCTGGGGATGAGGCAGAGAGGTGGACAGAGGATCTGAAGTAGGCTCTTTTCTTCACTGACAATAGAGAGTGGGGCTTGAACTCCTCAATGGTGAGATCATGACCTGAGCCAAAGTCAGATGCTTAACCAGCTGAGCCACCCAGGCGGCCCCCCAAACTGTTTTTAATTTACCCAGAGCTTCTCTCTCCATCTGGGCACATACCTCCCCCCAGTTTTTTATGTAGTAATTTTCTAATGTATTTTTACTCATTCTTCTGTATTCTTTGAAACATCCCTACCTTAGGAAAGATGGAGTGTACTCGGCACAAACATTTGTAAACTCACCCCCTCATTTCTGTTGTGCATTTCTAATCATTGTGCAATATCTGCCCTCCCTGCTAACCTGCAAACTTCCCAAGGCAGACACATTATTTGTCTTAGAGTTCTAGCTCTTCTGTGGCTTTGATTGGTTAAAATCCACAAGACCTTAATGTCTGCTGAAAAGAAACAATCCTTTCAAAGATTTTTCTGTTAGCTGTGGCTCCTGGATTTGTGTAAATAGGGAATATTTTTTAAAAGACTTTTAAGGTATTAAAGGAAGATATTTATGTTTTGAATAAACCTGTGCTATCCAGTATTATATTTAAGCTATCCAGTATCTTCTATAAAACCAGAATGAGAGGGGCACCTGGGTGACTCAGTTAGTTGAGGGTCCGACTTCAGCTTAGGTCACGATCTCATGGTTCCTGAGTTTGAGCCCCGCATGGGGCTCACAGCCATCTGTGCAGAGCCCACTATGGATCCGCTGTCCTCCTTTCTCTCTACCGCTCTCTGCACACACTCTCACAAAAATGAATAAACTTCTTTTAAAAAAATTTAAAAAAAGAATACCTGTTTAAAAACAAACAGAATGAGAACTATCTGAGTTTACTAATATTAAAAACAGTTAAAATTTGGATTAAATAACCTTAATTAGTAAGAACTATGTTATTTATAGTATATACATTTTTTTTTGCATTAGGTTGCTCATAGCTTAGTTTTATGCCCCATAAAAAAAAAAAAAAACCTTCCCTAAGCCTATTATTATATAATTCTTGTTTTTGTTTTTTCACTCTGGTTTTTACTTTTGTTTTGTTTGAAGGTTTTTGATTATCAATTTGGGGGAGGACTCCATTGCTTTGGTATCTTATGTTTTTTGTTGTTGTTGTTGTTCCCACAAACCCTCTTTGAAAATTCTTGAAAAATACTCCTAATAAATATCTACAAATCCATAGGAAAGAGAAATTGCATATATGCATCGAACATGTGCTTGATTATAAAAAGATATTTTTTGTAATTTATTGTTGTGTCTTATGCAGTGTCTTTTATGGTGTCTGTCACATAGATGTGGCTCAATTACTTTACTAAAAACAGAAGGTTATTATATATAACAGCATCTGCAATGTACATTCAGGAATTCATTAAAAATGTTTATGAAATACCTACTATGTATCAGGCATTATCAAAGAGTTGTATGGATAAGTCATTGAATCCTTATGATAGCACTGCTACTTCATTACTGTTCATTTTATATATGAGGGGAACTGAGGTTTAGAGAGAGTAAGCAATTTGCCTGTGATGTGCAATAAATGGCCCAAGACCGCCTCCTACTCAATTTTCTAGAATACATGTAAGTCTCATGGCTTTGATGAAATCTCTCTCTCCTTAATAGTTTTTATTTTATCTCGCCATACTGTTGAGACTTATCTTTATTAGTATTTTATAGACACTGCATGGATGGAATAACAATCTAATCTCTTATCCTGGTGGCAGTTCACAATGTGAGAAGGAAAATTCACACAGATCACACCTCCAGGTAAAAATCTCTATGCTAGCAATATTCCAAGGTAAAGGTTGAGATAGACAACAGCCTGTGGAACTAATGGAATATAATTTGTTCAAAATTTCTCCATAACTTGCTGTAATTATCTCACCATGAGACAGCATATGGTATTGGAAAGTAGCAATAATTCGTTTTCCTATTTCAAGGATTTTTATTTCAAACATTCCTGTTCAAGAAACTATCTTGTCTTCAGTTACTAGTTGAGCAAAATATGGACAACACTTTGTGGGGAATGAGGAAACGAAACTCAAATTTTAAATATCTTATTGTCAATGACTTTGTTTTAAATTTATCCTCCCAAATCCATGTTTAAGTATAAAGTATATATACAATATAAATGATTCAAACAAACAGAGAAATGATACATACACTCTTACCACATAAATAAAAACTGCTAACATTTTGGTTTTTCACGTATATGACAGACTTTAAAAATGAGATGATGTAGCACCATTTACTTTTCATCTCTCTCTCTATATCTATCTATCTATCTATATATATATATAGAGAGAGAGTTGCTGTTGTTATTATCAAAGGCTGCATGCCAACTGGTTATTTAATCTGAACCATGTTGGTGACATCTAGACTAATTTGGTATTTCCAGCATTTTTTATTTACCTTTAGTTTATTTCTCATAAGTTCCCTAAGTCCCCTCACATTTCTTTTGCCATTGCATGAACACTATTAAGCCAATCATTGGTGTGAAGAATAAGATTACGATGTTTGAGACTTGGGAAGATGGCACGTTAGGAGGATCCTGAGCTCACCTTCTCCCATAGACACATCAGGACTACAACTATATATAATGCAACTCACTCTGAAAACAACCTAAAGACTATCAAAATGGCTCTTCCACCATTAACAATATGAAGAAAAAGCCATATCAAGGATAGGGGAGGCAGAAACACAGTTGGGAAAAAAATTCCCAGGACAGGAACCCACAGCAGGAGTTATATACCATGGGCACAGAGATTATCCCTGAGAAGCAAGGAGATCAAGCCCCACACTGAACACTCTCCACCCTGGGGATATGCATGAGGAAGATGAGCCCCCATAATGTCTGGGCTGAAAATCAGCAGGGCTGAACTCTGGGAGATCCAGAGAGCTATAGGAAACTAAGAATCTGCATACAATCTCACCCACCATGAGACCAAACACAGAAGCAGAATTTTCAAAAGTGCTTGGGTTATGTGTGGAGGAGGTTTATTGAGTAATTTTAAGGCCTATGTCAGAAGGGCAGGGATCTGTAGGAACTTTCTCCAGGAAAGGAAATGCTAGCAGGTACCATTTTTATTGTCCTCCTTTGGCCTAGTTGGCCTGATGCTGGTGAGAGCCAGTCTGACACTTTCTTACCTTGTTAGCACCACTTACCCTGCCCAGCCATTCACCTGTGGATCCACCCCACCCACATGCCGGTACCAGCAGGTGCCCCTCTTTCTAAAGCAGCTCCTGCCCTGTTAAACTCAGCAGCCAGACTTGGTCAGAACAGTGTCCTTCTTCCCTACCCACAGAGTGACTGTCCTACCATACCTGGTGACACCCCCAGCCAGTGTCCTACCATACCTGGTGACACCCCCAATCAATACTACTCCAAAGCAATTCCTGCCATGGTGGTGGGGATGTTCTGCCCGCAAACACACCTGCAACAGTGGCAGCATGGCCTCTCAGCCCCAAAGCCGACCTCACCTTCCAGCCAGTCTAAGGCAGCTGGATCCAGGTTTCTCAGCCAACCTGGCCCGCCGGTGTACCCCCAGCAGATGTGGCTGACTGATAACAGGAAGGTGCATGCAGCCCACATAGGGGGCATCACTGGAACATCTGGTTTGGGTTGACCTCACAGGACACCTTCTACACAAGGCCATGGTAATCACAAGACAAAAAGATCACGAGAGAGAGGCGGGGGGAGAAGGAGAGGGAGGGAGGGATCCAAGCATAATTAAATAAAGTCATCAAATCACAAGGGAATAGAGAAATAGAAAAAGAAAGGAATAGAGAACTACAAAAATGACCAAAAAACAACTGTTAAAATGACATTAAGTGCATACCTATCAATAATTATTTGAAATGTAAATGGACTAAATGCTCCAATCAAAAGACATAGAGTGACTGAATGGGTTAAAAAATAAGACCCATCTATATGCTGATTATACAAGACTCACTTCTGACCTAAATTCACCCAGACTGAGAGTGGAGGGATGCAAAAAATATTCCATGTGAAGGGAAGCAAAACAAAACATAGTAACAATATTTATATCCAATAAAATAGACTTCAAAAATAAAGACTAACAAGACAAAGAAGGGCTTTACATAATGAAGAGAACAATACAAAAAAGGATATAGCAATTGTAAATATCTATGTACCCAAAACAGAAATACCTAAATATATATTAACAGGTGTAACAGACATAAAGGTGAAATTGACAGTAATATAATGACAGTAGGGGACCTCACCCCCATTACATCTATGGCTACATCATCCCACAGAAAATCAGTAACAAAACAGTGGTTTTGAACAACATATTAGACTATGTGGACTTAACAGATATGTACAGATTATTCCATCCCAAAACAGCAGACTACACATTCTTTCCAAGTGCACATGGGTCATTCTCTGGGATAGATCACATGTGAGGCCACAAACAAATCCAAATAAATTTAACAAGATTAAAATCATATCAAGCATCTTTTCCTACCACTGTAACACTAGCAATTATAAGAAAAAAAACTGTAAAAAGCAAACATGCTAAATAACATGATACCCAACAATGAGTACATTTACGTACCAAAGAGGAAATAAAAAAAAAAAGACCTTCAGACAAATGAAAACAGAAACACAATTGTTCAAAAATTTTGGAACACAGCAAAAGCAATTCTTGGAGGGAAATTTATAGATATTCAGGCCTACATCAAGAAACAAGAAAAATCTCAAACCAAAAAACAATCTAACCTTACAACCAAAGGAAGTAGAAAAAGAACCCAGCTCAAAGATAATAGAAGGATGGATATAATAATGATTGGAGCAGAAATAAATAATTTTTTAATGTTTATTTTTGAGAGAGAGAGAGAGAGAGAGAGGGAGAGACAAAGCACGAGAGGGGGAGGGGCAGAGAGAGATGGAGACAAAGAATCTGAGGCACGCTCCAGCCTCCTTCTGTGCTGTCAGTGCAGAGCCTGACGCAGGACTCAAACTCATGAACTGCGAGATCATGACAGGAGTCGAAGTCAGATACTTAACCGCCATCCAGGCACCCCATATAAAATATAGACTATAAAACAATATAAAATATTAATAAAACTAAAATCTGGTTATATGAAAGATGAACAAAATTGACAAACCTTGACCCAAGCTAATTAAGAAAAAAGAGGATTCCAATAAATAAAATAAAAAATGAAAGAGGAGAAGTTATAACTGACACCACAAAGGATTACAAGAGATCACTTCAAACAATTATATGCCAATAAATTGGACAACTTAGAAGAAATGAACAAATTCCTAGAAACATACAATCTTTTAAGGATGAATCAGGAAGAAATATAATATAAATAGCCTGATTACTGGTAATGAAATTGAGTCAGTAATCAAAAACCCAAAGTCCAGAATGGACTCACAGGTGAATTCTACCAAACATTTAAAGAAGAATTAATATCTATCCTTCTCAAACTCTTTCAAAAAAATGAAGAAGGATTGCTTCCAAATTCATTCTATGAGGCCAACATTAGTCTGATATCAAAACCAAAGACAACACACACAAAAGGGAAAATTAGCACCCTGATCCAAGACAGTGGGTGATGTCATCTGGCATGTCATGCAAATGCTGATACTCATGACCTCAAATATGAGTTTGACATCAGGTTTGACATTCCTATTATATATTCCACTAGTGCTTCGGAAATAGCAGTATCTGATCTGGCTGGAAAAACAGAAAAGAGGTACAGGGGTGGCAAAATATGCCTAACTGATCACTTAAGTATTTGTGGGCCAGGAACTAGCAAATCATGGTTCTGGGCCTGGGTCCATGACTGCAGTGAAAATCTCTGATTTGACTCAGAAGGGCATAATTCAGCATAAAGAGAAATGTGACCAATGAAGGATCAAGCCACGGAGGCAGGACAGAGAGACTTTGATGGGCTATGTTTCTGTTTTATGTGTGTCTCTCTTCCCATCTAACTGATTCCCCCACACCTCTTTGCCCATAGTTGTTACTAAGTAGCTGTAGCAGTCATGGCTTAAAGACAACATGTTATTGCTATTGAATTTCAAGGATACACCTGGAGGGGATAGACTGGGGCTTTGGAAAACCAAAAGGCAATGTGTATCCCTTCCCCAAGTGGAGTAATGTGAGATCCCCAAAGGATGGAAGGGGTTTCTGAAAGTGGGTACATTGTCTTTTGTTTCTTGAAGTAAGTCATCATGAAACCACTTACTCTGTGGGAGGGGGGGAGGGAGGGAGGGAAGGAGGAAATTATAGGCCAATATTCCAGATGAACATATATGTGCAAACTCTTGACAAAACATTAGCGATCAAAATTCACCAATACATTAAAATAATAATTCGCCACAATCAAGTTGGATTTATTCCAGGACTGTTCACTATTTGCAAGTCAATAAACATGATGCATCATACAACAAAAAGAAGGGTAAAATCATATAATCATCTCAATAGATGTAGAAAAAGCACTTGACAAAATTTAATACCCATTCTGATTTAAAAAAAAAAAACTTTCAACAAATTTGGTTTGGAGGGAACATATCTCAGCATAATAAGGGTTGTATATGACAAACCAACAGCGAATATCATACCCAATGGCAAAAAGCCTAAAGTTTTTTTTTCTCTACAATTAGGAACAAGACAGGGATGTCTACTCTTACCCACTTTAATTCAACACAGCACTGAAAGTCCTAGCCATAATAATCAGACGAGTAAAAGAAACAAAAAGCTTCTAAATTGGTAGGAAGTACAACTGTCACTATTTGCCAATGACATGGCACTATATGTACAAAACCTGAAAGACTTCACCAAAAAACTATTAGAACTATTACATTCAATAGAGTTGCAAGATGTGAAATTACTATGCAGAAATCTGTTGTGTTTCTGTGCACTGACAACAAACTAGCAGAAAGCAAAATTAAAAAAGCAGTCCTTTTACAATTGTGTCAAAAAGAATAAAATCCCTAGCAATAAATGTAACCAAGGAGGTGAAAGACTTATACTCTAAAAACTATGACAGTGATGAAAGAAATTGAAGATGACACACAAAAAAATTGGAAAGATATACCATGTTTATGATTTGGAAGAATTAATATTCTTACAAATATCCAAATTACACCAAACTATCTACAGATTTGATGCAATCCCTATCAAAATACTGTTTTTCACAGAACTAGAATACTTCTGAAATTTGCAGGAAACCACAAAAGACCCCCCCCCCAACCACCAAAGTAATCTTAGAAAGAACAAAGCTGGAAATGTTATAATCCCAGATATCATAATATACTACAAAGCTATAGTAATCAAAATAATATGGTACTGATACAAAAATGGACACAGATTAGTGGAACAGAATAGAAAGCCTGTTAATAAATTCATGTCTATATGGTCAATTAATCTATGACCAAGGAGGCAAGAACATAAGAACATAAAATGGGCAAAAGATAATCTCTTCAAATAAATAGTTATTTGGAAAATGGACAGCTACATGAAAAGAATGAAATTAGACCACCTTCTTACACTATATACAAAAATAAACTGAAAATGGATTAAAGACTTAAATATAAGACCTGAAACCATAAAACTCCTATGAGAAAACATATGTTGTAAACTCTTGGACATTGGTCTTAGCAATATTTGGGAGTATCTCTCTCCTTGAGAAAGGACAACAAAAGCACAAATAAACAGTTGAGACTATGTCAAACTAAAAACTTTTGCACAGCAAAAGAAACTATCAACAAGGCAGAAAGGCAACCTACTGAATGGGAGAATATATTTACAAATGATATATCTGATAAGGAGCTAAAATCCGGAATATATAAATAATGTATACAACTCAACACCAGAAAAAGTATCCGATTAAAAGATCAGAAGAGAACCTAAGTAGACATTTTTTCCAAAGGCATACAGATGGCCAATAGATGCATGAAAAGATGCTCAACATCACTAATCATCAGGGAAATGCAAATCAAACCCATCATGAGATGTCGCCTCATACCTGTCACAATGTCTAGAATCAAAAATCCAAGAAATAACAAGTGATGTGAAGGATATGAAGAAAAAAAAGAATGCTTGTGCCAGGTTGGTGGGAATGTAAATAGGTATAGCCACTGTGGAAAACAGTACGGAGGCTCCTCAGAAAATCAAAAATAGAAATACCATATTATCCATTCTTTGGGTATTTACACAAAGAAAACAAAAACATTAATTGGAAAAGATATGTGCACCCTCATGTTTATTGAAGCATTATTTACAACAGCCAAGATATGGAAGCAACCTACATATGCACTGATAGATATGCAGATAAAGAAGATGTAATACACACACACACACACACACACACACACACACACACACTGGAATATTACTAAGCCATAAAAAGTACAGGATCTTGCTATTTGTGACAACATGGATGGACCTAGAGGGTATGACGCTAAGTAACAGAAGTCATACAGAGAAAGGCAAATACTATAAGACTTCATTTATATGAGGAATCTAAAAAAAAAAAACAAAAAAAAAAAAAAACAAAGGGATAAACAGCAAAAAGAAGAATCAGACACAAATACAGAGAACCGATTGATGCTTGCCAGAGGAAGGGTAGGAAGGTGGGCAAAATAGGTAAAGGGAAGTGGCAGATATAGGGTTGCAGTTATGGAATAAATCACCAGAATAACAAGTACAACATAGGAAATATAGCCAATGGTATTTTAATAGCATTGTAGGGTGCTAGGTGGTAGCTGTACTCATGGAGAACATAGTATAATGTATAGAATTGCTGAATCACTGTGTTGTACACCTTAAATCAATGTAACCTTGTGTCAACAATACTCTCACAAAAGTTCTGCTCATCATGAAACATCATTAACCACAACAAAGACAAGATATATTCTAAGAAAATATTTGCAATAGACAGCTGAAGAACACTTTGTACCTATATGAATATATAGGTAATATATGAAACCCCTATAGATCAATAATTAAATGACAACCTAATGAATAGCATGCATAAAAGACATAAACAGCACTTTCACTAAATAAATAAACAGAATCACAGCAGGACATGTTTACGGCAATCTGGAAGAATTGGAACTCTCATGACATTATTGGTAGTGTATAAAAAAGCAAAACAAACACCTTTGGAAAATTATGAAACATTTTATCCTAAAGCTAAACACATCCCTAACCTTATAGTTCACTCTTACACATTTATTCAAGAGAAATTAAAACATGTGTGGCCTCTGCAAGACTTGTACAAGAATTTGAAAACTGTTATTTAAAATAGGCCCAAACTGGAATAACTCAAGTGTCAATCAAGCAGAGAACATATTTTGTCATGTGCATATAAATATTATTCAGCAATTAAAAATGAACTACTAGTAAACACAATAACATCAGTGTATCTCAAATCATTATGGTGGCTGTAAAAGGCCAGATACAAAAGTGTGCAGCTTGCACGATTCCATTTGTTTTTAAATTAAGTTCAATAACAGGCAAATTTAATCTCTAATAATATATGTTACAATAGAAGTTTCCTGTGGTTGAATGGGAATTAACATTGAATACAACAACTTTCTGGGTTGATGGAAATGTTCTTTATATGGATTCCTTAACAACTATACAAAGAGGCATTGTTATATAAGGGTAAAAAAGGTGCCAAATATAATGGAATTCAAGAAGATGAGGATTCACATGGGCATTATGCTAAAAAAATGAGATTATTAGTCAGAAAAATATCTACGAATTTCTTCTCTCTGGCATGGAAGGAGTATTCTTCCCTGCTTTCTTGGTGCTGGGCTTAATCCCAGATTAAGATTTAACTAGATTTACTAGATTTAACTGCTAATCATTTTATGCTTTTCTTTTTTAAATACGAAGTTTGGAAACCTGTATTTCTCTACCACTTTTAAAAAAAAAATTAACATTTATTATTGTTTGAGAGACAGAGCGTCAGTGAGGGAGGGGCAGAGAGAGAGGGAGACACAGAATTTGAAGCAGACTCCAGGTTCTGAGCTGTCAGCACAAAGCCTGACACAGGGCTCGAACTCGGAAACTGTGAGATCATGACCTGAGCTGAAGTCGGATGCCCCAATCTCTACCACTTCTAATGTGTTTATGTATGTGTCCGATACTTGGGGTAGAGGGTAGACAGGAGGTCAGGGAAGGCGGGTAGAGGATATGTGAGTCAAAATATTATTCTTAAAGTTCAGACTTCAAAGGAAATCTTCAGTTTAATTTCTAACCATTTTCTCAGTACTTTCAAAATTACATACCTCATATTTAATATAATAAAATTCCCTTATAATGAAGAGTCTAGAGACCAAATGAATACTGATATTCACCTAGTTCTGAGTAAAAAAAATGACTGTTTTCAATTGTATAAAATAATTCCATCAAAACTTGCTACATTTTTTTTTTTTTAAATGGAAGTCTTCTAAAGTTTGGAGATGTTTAAAGATAAAGATATGATTTTTTGCTTCATTTTTCCTGTGAACATTTAGCAAATTTTTCTTATATCACATCCAGTGTTTCTGAATTTTCGGGGGCTGTTTAGGACAGGATTATAGCAAGATGGCTTGCTTCCGTATATCACAACATTCTCGTACAATCTCATTACATACAAATAAAAGTGAACAATGTATAATAACTGGATATGGTTAGAAAAAAAAAGAGAAAAATGTGCCTTCATCAAGGCAATTCATCCCCTGACAAGAATAACACATTGTTCAGATTAATTTATCTGCTAACCCATAATTCCCACTTGAGGTAGCAAGGTTTTAAAGAAATGCTATTTGTTGATAATAATACCAATATTGATAACTACTAACATCTGTTGAAAGGTTTCTAAGCTCCTGGCTCTATGCTAAGCACTAGGCATGCATACACTAAGTTTTACAAATTGGGGGACAGAAATTTCTGCCCTTTTCATGTCAACAGGAGAATTTAGATACTTTTATTAATACAAGAAGTAGGAAGTGAAGCCAGAACCCGAACCCAGGCAAGAGAGGAGATAGGGACTAGAAACATGTCACAGTTAAAGCCCATGAGAACTACAGGGAAGCACTAAGAAAAGCCATGAATGTATTCAAGAAAAAATTAAGAGAAATTTCACCTAACATCATGGCCAAGCAACTGACACTTGTATTCTTATTTTAAACTAAATGAAAGTTCATGAAATCTTAAAGCTTGTGTATATACCTAAGCCATAACTTTCTATCCATGATGCTAGCAGTCTTGAACATAACCTCAGTCAGTGACATCACCGGTTAGCAAATCAACATAGTTGTTTCCATAGAACCCAAGATCAATTTTTAAAGAGTATTTTTTCATGAGTTACTGGCTTTTGAAAAACTCAGTTCTCTCTTGCTCAGTCTATGACGACCAAGTGAATCATTTTCCCAAAGGGCCTCATGCTCTCTCATTAAGTGGAAATAATGTTTTAGGCATTAATCATATTCTCTCAAAGATCTTCAAATTAAAAAAAGAAAAGACTCTGGACTTAATTGGAAATGAAAGTCAATGAAAGATTTTTCTCCCCTCATATCAATCATCTAATCATCCAAAGACACTTCACTGGTAATTGATACAAACTAGTCATAAGTAGATGAAGATTAACCTTTTATTTATACTTTAAGGGTTTAAAAATACCTTTAAATTGTATTATTTCAGGCCAACTTAAGTTCCATTAATGTGTTTTTTTCTTTAATTATAGCTGCCCATGTATAAAGTTTATTTTAGGCTAAACTTTTCCTTACCTCTTTCCACAGAAGGATTTAGTAATGTGCTAATAAACTACCATAAATTTAAATTTAGGCAGATTTGAATTATTGTGTTTTTCTTATGGAAAGTTGAAAAATGTGACAAATAAAATCTCACCAGATACAACAAGAAACAGTGCCTAAATCCTTAAATTTATGCATAGCCAGGAGAACATAGATTATGTAAAGCCTACTAGGCAGATATTTTGATTTTCTTTTTGTCTTGAAAGTGAAACAAAATTGCATTCATGAAGCAAAGATGAAGAATTTATTTCTCGCATAAAGATTTCTCATCTTTCAGAACTTGGTTGAAAAAGTTAGCTTCCTCATTATCATTTAGACATTTTACTTTTCTTAACCTTGAACTTATTCCATTAGAGTCACAGAATCTAACAAAGTAACCCAAACAAATTTATTGCAAACAAGTCTTTGACATGCAAAATGGATTTTTGTTTTGCCCTACCTAAGTCTTATGTTTCATTATTATTAAAAATGTCAGTAATATTTTGCCTGCTGGGAACACCGATTTTCCTTCAATTTTTCAATCTTATTCAAAACACTGTATTGAATATTTTACAAGTTGCAGTTCTGTGTTATTGCTTTTTAAAATTACAAACTGTGAAGTCTGTGTTGGCATTTTGCTAAATAGTTTTTGTACACGTAAACTTGGCAAGCATTTACAGGAAAAAAAAAAGACAGAGAGAGAAAACATTCTTGGATGATTATTTTCTTGCATGTGACCTTCAGAATCCAAAATAATAAGGTTTCATCAAGGGAGCAGGCTGTGTCCCCCCCACAATCCATACACATACTCAGTTCATAAGCACTTCTTTCACTGTGTGTCACATAGTCCATCAAATACTTTAAATACTGTCAGCTTTCTGTCTCCTGCTCTCCTCTCCTGCTCTGTACCCTGTAACACTGACAGACCTATTGATTAGGGTCCTGCAGAAACTATTTATGTGCTGAAAGTCTCCTGTGTTTCATTTTGCCTTACCTATTGGTTTATTATCAATTTATAAAATATAAATTTATAAATGTATGTGTTCAGAATGCTATGGCTGCTATAAGAATTGTCAAATGTTCAGTTGGCAGAAATTAAGGGGGACTTATGGGAAAAAACAAAGTATTTTGGGGAAAGGAAGTGGATAGCGGAACACATTTTAGAAATGTAATTTTATTTGAGGTTTGTGCAATAGTTTTAGTTATAATGAAAAGCATTAAATCAGACAAGTATTACATTATATATACACTTGTATTTCCATATCTGTCCACTTATTCATAAATTTAAATCTAAATCTATATTGATATGTATATCCATATTTATATCTAGATATTAGCAAACACATTCACACTAATACCTCCAATTTCAATTTAACATGATAATGTTTACCTCAGCTTCTGGCTTTCCACAATTTTGAAATACAATTTCTGATATATAAACCAAGTCATTTCAGGATGCCTAAGCATACTATGTGGAAAACAAACCTACTAACTAGAGTCATTAAAAAAATTTTTTTTGTCTTTAGCCTGAGGGCATACAGTCAAACCACTATCTTCAAGGATTATTCTCCCATTCCCAACATGTTTATTCATTTTAAATAGTTAGATTCATGTGTTTCTCTTCATATTTCATTTCCCCAAAATATTTGCTGATATATTATTTACTTTTTCAAGTACATGAACTAAAACATGGTTATAAAAGCCAGTTTGTTTTTACAATGCTGTACTCAGAGAAGTGTTAACCACTCAATTTCCTTCAATCTCAGTCCTTCTGCTCTATCTTTTCCACTCTGTTCCCATTCCCCAACCTTTCACCACTCCCTCCACACCCCTTTGGGTAGCCAATCTTATGAATTTCTAATTTGTCCTTCCTGGGCTTCTTTTGGATGAATGAGTAAAAGTACATATATATGTATGTATTTTTTTACTCATTTTTTTTACACAAAAGATAACGTAGATAGATATTCCCTTGTACTTTGCTTTTTACATTCAGAAATATGTACAGATAAAAACTCATCAGTTCATGGAGAGCTTCCTCGTTTTTCATAGAGCTATATAGTACTTCACAGGACTTATACATGATAGCTCATTCAACCACTCTTATATATGAACATTTAATGTTTTAACTGTGTACAAGCAATGTTGCAATGAAGAAGTGTGTGTGTGTGTGTGTGTGTGTGTGTGTGTGTGTGTGTGTGTGTTTGTAGTATTATTTGAGGTGTATGAACAGGGAGAGCAGTTCATTGTGGAAAAGGAATCAGACTAGCCAGTAGGACATTCAGTGTCAGGGGCAGGTGTGAGTAACATCAAATGGAAATATCCTTTTGGAATCAGTTTTTCCCCTAAGTAGCAACAGCTTGTACTTAAATGCAAAAATAAGGAAAATGATCTTGTTAACTGAGATGAGGAAATATCACAACAGAAAAAAATGAGGGGCTGGAATGAGGATACTGTGAAATGGAGAGGTTACAACCAACATATGAAGAAATACACTTACATCAGCTTAGCAACAATTAGATGAGAAGACTGTCCCCACAGTTCTTGGTAATGTGCTCTATTCTCCTATTGAAAAATGTGTTATTGATCTCTTCTAATTAAAAGTTGCTTTTCTGAAGCATCCCTATATTTCATATCATCAGAATTTGGGCATGGAATCCAATGAGTTTGTGTTGGCTTTTAAAGGGCAACGGATTAGGTTTTGACAATCCTAGCCCCACTCCACACTCTTTTTCTTTTCCACCCCAATTGTCCCACACTGCCCCCAGGACAGGGCTGTCATGTAGAAACTATCAGAGTAAATTGGGCAGTTCCTTATAAAAAACACCCATGAAAACCAATGGGTACCACAAACCCTGCATAGGACTTGTGCCCCGATCTGATACATCCCCATGGTCAGCATTAAAGACCAATATGGAAATTCAGCTCTTAGCAGAGGTCATTTAAGCCTCCCTACAACCTTGAATCTTTTCTGGTTTAAGTTATTTTGGGAGAAGCCAGAAAAATATGTCAGAACAAAAAAATTCCCATAGGGAAACAAACATATTCTTCATATAAAGCCTGCTGCTCTTATGGTTAAAATGAGCTTGAGAAGCAGGTCACAATAAATTTAAATGGTTGGGATAAAAGCAAATGGTAGTCAGAATCCTTGAAAGCCAGCTATAGTTATGAGCTTTTTTGCAGCTTTTATGAACAGCCTGATACTATAGCAGAGGGGGCTAGGGATTTACACATCAGTGTAGACAACTCACAGAAGCTAGACTCACCCATATTTACTTTGTTAGCTAGTTATTAAATTTTGTGTGGGGCAGAGGAAAAGATGTATTGCTAATGAAGCCTGCAATGACTTAAAGAAAAAAAAGCCATAAAAGATACAAAAGCAAAGCTCCTCGCAGTATTAAATTGATTTTTTTTAACACCACTCCTTAATCCAGAAAGGACGGCCATGGAGTGTGATGTCATTGCGACAGGTCGGTGGCAATTCCAGTTCGTGATCCCAGTGCAGAAAAGGAAATGGGTAGTTATAAAATTCTCAGTAGTATTATGAGTTAAACTACAAGTTCTATCACATCTGTGTCCATATGGCTGTGGTGTGGGTTACAGGGAAAGTATCTGAGATACCGTAAATGTATCTTGATGCCAACATGCCAATACAGAGTCGTAGTTGAAGACATCTTAGAAAGAACAACAACTACCTGGTATGGGTAATGGACATGAAGAGCTACAGTGTGTGGAGTCTGAACAAATGCTTTGGTTCAAAGTTGTCTATAACCACAATCTCTAAAGCAGTAATTCTTACTGAAGCAAGTCAGTGATAACAGTATGGAAAGAGCAGGTGAACCTCAACTGGACCCTGCATCTGCTTTTCCAGATGGTAACCAAGAACATGATTCTTACACACAAACCAGTAACACATGCATCACAAATATGTGCCACAACCAAAGACCCATTTCAAATCTGGAACAAAATTAAATAACAAGTGAATTTAGTAACCACACTTCCATCACTGAAGATTAATCCTACCTTTTCAGGGAGAAAAATCTACTTTCACTAAAGATACTAGTGTTGCTGGTAAAGTAACACTATTTCCACACTTAAGTTTTAATTTCATAAATTTTATTGTTTTATACTAACAATCTACTTAAGTTAATTTTAAGTAGATTGCTCACTATAGAAGGGGAAGTAACCTTATAATTTGACGTGCTAATATCCTTTTATCAATTATTAAGTGTTCTTCTGTCCCATAGACACTGAGTATTACCTTCACATTTTGTCACCTCTAGTTAAAAGACAAACTGATATTTCTTAAAAATATCAAACTTGTTGAAGGTAATGAAAATTGTCCAAAGATAGAATGTAAAAGTAAAGTACGTCTAGTGGAGAATAGCTTGTACCACTTTTATATTATTACAGATAGTGTTAGCATTTTTAGCACTCCAAGCAACTTACATGAGAGCACAATTTGTTACCTTTCTTTTACATCTTCATGAGCAAAATTTGCCAGTGCATACTGGCAGGTTTGATCAAAGAATTAGTATTCTCCTACACAGTCCTCTGTCCCCTTAGCTCCCTTTCTACAAATGCATTTCTTTTCATGTAAAAGAGAAAAATAAATGACTTCAATTCAATTTTAGCAGCAAAATGCATAGAATTACAGAGATTTTGATAAGCAGAGAGGCTTATTCCTAAAGACCCCATAGACTGTCCCCTCACCAGGATTTCCCCACTGACATTGTTGGCTCACCTTTTGTGAGTGAAGTTTCTCATCTGCCTTCATTGCCATCAGGGCAATTATTCTCCCAGGGCAGAGCTAACTGATTTATAGCTTTCGAGTGTGTGGGAGAGAAGTCACAATCAGGCTATGGGGCTCTGCTAAGTTGTCAAGCAGTAGCTTCTGGTCCCTCTATTCTCTTCTGCACAGACTCCACTGCCATCCACTGACTTGCATATGCACATCGTATAGCAACATTCATGGGAGACAGAAATCCCAGAAATACCTGGTCAAGCTAGAGTCTGTTCTTCAAAGTTTCCTGCTGGACTACATAAAAAGTATTTTGATTTTCTGGTATTGTCATTTTCTAAGTGAAATTTTATAAACTCAAAAGATTAAAATTTGCACATGGAAAACTGTCCCTGTGTGTATACTTTTCTGCTTTTTCTTTATCCCGTCAGCCTAGTGCACACACAGACTAGAGCCCTAAGTTATAACTCAGCTTCCTTGCTTTCATCCCCCTTCATGAATCTTTCAGTATTTACACTTCTTCTCAATACACTTAAGATGGATGGCCCTGTCCCCTGATAGACACCAGTGTTGGCTCCTCAGGCACTAGGATGTTTGCTCTCTCCTCTAATTTGTCTGTAATACCAAAACTTCATTTTCACTGATCATATCCTTATGGTGTGCTCATTTTTCAAATATGTATCTTCCAATATAGCATTTTCAAGGTAACAGCATTTACCCAGAGGAGTTATCTGATTAGTGCACAGCAGGATGTTGCAACTGTTGGCACTAAGTTTGCTCGGTTTTCTCCAGCTTTACAGCTTGTCGAATTGGCCCCAGTGCTCACTCACCAAGAGCTAAGAAAGTGCAGAGGAAAGGGCCAGGAATTCAAAACATAAAAAAAAAAAAAAAAGAAATAGCATCATCTGGTAATATGAAAACCCTCAAAAACATTAAGATTTTTACTTCTCTAGTAGCTGCTTTGTTTTTACCATAATAGGCTAGTTCTGAATGAGAGACCTACTTTAAACATGAACATAAATCCCAGACTTGACCACAGATGATCTTCATAAAATCTAACTCTGTGAACATTGAGCAGACATCATCAAAATCACTAGCAGTAAATGTCAAGCTAAATAAAAGGAACACATTCTTTAGATAAGCCATGCTAAATCGTGGACCATGGCCAATATGGGAATTCACTGAAATACACGGTTTAAGGAGATATAAGATCTAGAGAGGCTCTTGGATTCAAGACTCCAATGGGTACAAAATTCTCTACCTAAGGGCTAGCAGAAGCTGATTATAACAGATATGCACTGAGCACTTACAAAGGTAGAGGCACTGTGTTAAGTACTATGTAATTTCTACGTTATCCAGTCTTCCGACAACCTGGTAGAGGGGGAAACTGAAGCATGGAGAAGCTAAGGATCTTGCCTAAGATGATAACACAAGAAAACAAGAAGCCTGAATTAAAATGCAGTAATGTAGCTGCTAAATATTACTTCTAACCATTATGCTTAAGCGGAATATACGCTATGCCTATGAACATTTCCAATACTATCTATTGTGGGGCGAGTGTGGAGAAAGGAAAAGAGGGAGAAAGGACACACAGAGATAAAGGGATAGAGACAAAGAGGGAAACTTGTCAAACATGAAAGAGCGCATGACACTGCCTCTTGAGTTGCTTTTTCTGACCCTAGAAGGAATAAGACTTTATTCTGTTCACTTCCATAGAATACTTCACAAGTGCTCCTTATATTGTGAGCATGTTGCTGTTCTATGTATCATCTTGTGTTTAAATTTATTAATTATCCATTTATTATGGCCTCTAAACACAAGCCAAATAATTCATCAGTCCGAAAAGCAAAGGAGCCATTATTACTCTAGTGGGAAACTGGAATGTGGTGATCCTCAGAGGCAGTATTGTGTTTTCCATTGTGGCTTCTTTCTGAGCAGTCTTCAGCAGCCATGTTAGGCTGATCTTCATGTGTTGGCTTTAGAACTTAACATCTCAGTGAGATGCAGCTCCTTTCTGCTTCTAGAATCTTCCCCTCCTCATTCCCACCCTGACCCACAGCTCAGAAGCATATGTCATCACAGGGCTTTTATTCATTGTTGTTGTTATCTTTCGTAACAAGGAATACATAATTGTTTTTTGGTTTTTTTTTTAAATTTTTTTCTTTTAACGTTTTATTTATTTTTGAGACAGAGAGAGACAGAGCATGAATGGGGGAGGGTCAGAGAGAGAGGGAGACACAGAATCGGAAGCAGGCTCCAGGCTCTGAGCCATCAGCCCAGAACCCGACACGGGGCTCAAACTCACGGACCGCGAGATCGTGACCTGAGCTGAAGTTGGACGCTTAACCGACTGAGCCACCCAGGCGCCCCAAGGAATACATAATTGTGAGGAGTGTAAGAGGTTCAGGATTTGAAGACAACCTTTCAATAAAATTAAAGCAAAAGCAATTCAAGGTGCTTCCCAATGCTAGGTGATTTTATTTTCAATGTTTGCAATTGTTCTAAACATTTTAATGACCAAACATTATTCTATATTTTGCCTATGTGAATGTACATATTGGCAGAAACATGAATAAAGGAAAGACTTGTCATATAGGGATGTGATGATGAAAGTGAAAATGGAGCTTGACAGTAAGAGGCCAGGCACAGCCATGGACAAATATAGACAGATGAGTATCACACACAACTTGGTTTTGCTCGCTCTCTTGTCCACTTGCCTGCATCCTAGGGGAGTTTTGGGGTTGATCTGGTTTGTCCTGTCCCTGGAGATACTTTATAGTAAAACACTTTCACAAGCATCCTCCTCTCAGGGTCTGTTTCTTACTACCTACTCAGAATACCTACCCTTTATTGGATGTTATCTATTCCCTATCTCATTTACCAAATCCCTTGACAGTGTTTATTTAACTTTCCAAATAAACTCCTTGCACTGAAGTCCTTGTTTAGGCATGCTTCTGAGTAACCCAGCTAAGATATATATGCTAAATAAACTCTGGTAACCAGCACCAAGTTGGTGTGTTCTTCGTGTACTTCATCAATATGCTTACATTCTCCTGCACCCCTACCTATACTGAGGTAGAAGAAGGATCCTGACTCACTGACTCCAAATCTAACAAGCCTAGTGTCAGACTCCTATGTTTACTTGGTGGGAATTGTTAAGATCAGGGGCATCCTTTTTATTTGATTTTGGACACCTTTATTTATAGAAGATTTACTTTCCTAATTAGATTTCATTCTAGCTAACGTGAAATCAATTCTCACTCCCAGACATCCACATGTAACTGATACGGTTGAAGTTTGACCCAAAACATGTTAGGTGGCTGGGACAGCTAGCCTGGCAGTTACATATTGCAAGGAAGTGACAAGATACATGCAACAGTCACATCTTGCAAATCCACGATGTGGTAAGAGCTGAGTCCTTCCTATGCATGCATCTCAGAGTGTTCAGCACATACTGGGATTGGTCACAATACAGGAAGTCACGTCTCTCTGGAAACGGGGACAATTAGCTGTCTCTTCCTTTTGACAGTGTTCTATATTCATTTTGTAATAGTCCAGCAGTACTCTTTTTATTATTACAATCATTCTATCACATTATTTCAAGCACTTATTTTGAAATGGTAAGTAATTCTAATTTGATTACAAACATCACACTCACCCATTTCTTTTTCCACCTCTGTCCACCTCCCACTTTGGTTCCCAGTGACAGCCACTTTCAACTCATTAAGCTGTATTTTCACATAGCTACTTAAAATAGAATTTCTCTTTGCTGTCATCTCCCTTTCCAATCTTCAAGAGAAGAACAGAGCTGTGCTAGAAGACATTGGTCATGCCAATCTTCACATTCTCCCCACCTTAAGAAAACTTTAGACAGGTTTCTTCTTGACAATATGCCCTTGAACTCATGGTTCTTAAAGCACTTTCTATAGAAAACATGCAACTATAATTCTTTGTGCCTCTTTGAGATTTAAACTTTCTCTGCCCAGCTTTACCACCCAGGAATGTTTTTCTCAAGGACCTGGTAATTATCCCTTTCAACTGTAATCATCCAGAAAGATAGGGTCCTTATCTCCCAGTGTCTGGGGAAGATAGGAACCTAACTTTGATAAACACCAATTAGCAAACCCAGATGGTATAATCACACAGACCAACCTCGTCTCTAATATCTTCCAGTATTTTCCTGCCAGCTCCTCTTAGTACTTAAAAACCCTTTTACCTTTTGTTTCAGTGAACTTGAGTTCAGTCTCTCTTACCTCCTGCAATAGTCATGAGTAAAGTCTTCCTTTTCTGTTTAACTCTGGCCAGTACAATTTTACTTTGATGACATCCATCTCCATTTTGCTGTGATAACTTAAGCCATTGGATATAGAGAGCAGAAGAAGACAGGGAGTACAAAGTAGTGTCTGGAACAAGCAATGCTACACAAGTCAAGATCGTCTTCCCCAGGGCATTGCTGGAAGCAGCCTCAGGGAAATAGGTAGACCTTCCTTTCACAGCCCTTGGCCTTATTTCCATCCCTCTCACTTTCTGCCCTACCATCTCCACCTGGATAGCTCACTGCTCAGTTCCATGTTCCTTCCCCCTTCCCTCTCAGCCATTCATATTCTAATATGAATTCAGATCTGCATACCAAGTGGGCAATCACCAACCGTTACTAGACCAAAAGGCAATATAGGGACTTT
The DNA here is from genome assembly GCF_023721935.1 of Panthera uncia. Lineage (NCBI taxonomy): Eukaryota > Metazoa > Chordata > Mammalia > Carnivora > Felidae > Panthera > Panthera uncia. The sequence goes on along the minus strand of NC_064818.1, from coordinate 64,120,072 downwards.
GGAGTCTCAGTTTTGTTTTGCATTGTGACTCTGCTATTTTAATAAGGATGGCCTTGGAGATGTGATTTGGTATTTCTGAGCCTCAGTTATACCTTTACCAAAATGAAAATAATATTACTTAGATTTCATGATTACTCTGAGAGTAATGGAAAGTATACAAAGTGACTGATACATACTGAACCAGAAAACAACTAAAACATAAGCATCAAACAAACATTACTTTTACCCTGCAATGAAAACCTATTGCTGAAAAGAAACAAAACAAGAAGCATTGAAAGGGAGTAATACCTTCTGATTATTATAGGTCAGGTCTTAGCTATTAGAATCCTGCTTTTTCTAGAAGACTTGACACTAATTTGCTCTGAAAACTTCTTATTTTTTGATGACTGATTTACTGGAGAAAATCTCTTGTGTGTACTGATCAGCATCAATGAACACTAATAGCCACTCATGAGACTTACTCTAAATAGGGCACATGGTGAAATTAATTTTTGCCTGTGGCAGGTCCTGAGATCTCCAAACTAAAGAATTCCAAGATGCTTTCAGATGAAAATTGATAAAGAGCAGTGATTAAGTTCCCAGATTCATTTTAGAAAGACAGACAACTCCTATCCTCAAGTAAGACTTACAGGAGATCTTTTTTGGTGGGATCTTAGAAGTTTACTATGTTATTAGGGAGCTATTGATATTGATTTTCAGTGCATGGTAAGACTTTACTCCTCCCCCAAGGATAATTGTGTGTTAATAACAATTTTAAGAGTAGAGGTAATTCGTTAAAGAGTTACCTACTTTACCACTGTGATACCTTCATGCAGAGCTAAAAATGATGGCCTCAACATACATCTAGTCATTTGGAAATTTAAATACTTACTGTGATCTAAAGACTCCTCTGAGATGAAACCCCAGGAAATGACAATGAAGGAGAGAAAATAAATGAATGTTTACTGTAGTTCCTTTAAGGAATTCATCTTAGGGAAGCATATAACAATATTCCCCCAAACGTGTTGGTTATTAGAGGAGATAAATAACTGCATATGATGTATTAGAACTTTCCTCAGTTCATCTCCAGAGTCTCATTTCTCTATGTTATGTGGCCCTTAGAGCATGACACAGAGTCACCTGCTCTCAGAGCCCAGATATCTGAGGATATAGTACGTGCACCCAATGGACTCAGCTTACAGGTAAATCACAGTCCAGGGACATTCCTGCAGCTGTGCTGTTTCCAGGTCACCAAGATAACATCTACATTTGATAAAAAATCACACACACAAAAAACTTCCAAAACCTCCAAGTATCTGGAAATAAAACGGGACTTTGCAGAGGTCAAGGTAAGCTCTTTTTTTTGTGAATGCTGGTATATGGAAATTAAATAATTGATCAGACTTAAAAAACGATGGCATACTTTAGATATCCATATTTTATATATTTTTAAAAAAATAATGTTTATTATGTATTATTGAGAGAGAGAGAGAGAGAGAGAGAAAGAGAGAGAGAGAGACTGAGCACTAGCAGGGGAGGGTTAGAGAGAGAGAGGGAGACACAGAATCCAAAGCAGGCTCATAGCTCAGAGCCCGACTTGGGTCTTGAACTCAACAACCGTGACAGGACCTGAGCTGAAGTAAGATGCTTAACCAATGGAGCCACCCAGGCGCCCCAGATATTCACATTTTATAAATAATGCTTTTATGCATACACAAACACACACCCTAAATTACAATGTGATGGTCCTATTCAAAAGATAATTTTAGGACTACTATAATTTTTTTCTTCCAAGTTTTTATTCAAATTCCAATTAATTAACATACAGTGTAGTATTAGTTTCATGTGTAGAATTTGGTGATTCATCACCTACATACAATACCCAGTGCTCATTACAAGTGCCTTCCTTAATACCCATCACCCACTTAGCCCATCCCCTGCCCACCTCCCCTCCACCAACCCTCACTTAGCTCTCTATATTTAAGAGTCTGTTTTATGGTTTGCCCCCCTCCCCCACTTCTTTTTCATGCAACACAATGTTTTAAGGATGGCATTTAAGTTCAAAGTTGATGAATGAACTTTTTTTATTAATTCAATTAAGATAATTCTACAAATTAATATATAATCTTCTTTGGATTTAAAATAATCCAGAAATAATTTGAGAATCTTCAGATGCGTCCCAACCTTCATGATAAGCCATGGAAATCATGAAGGACTCATGGAAATACTTTCTGACTCCCTAAGAAGTTATTTTCGTTACTACTTCAAAGAACAAAAATCTCAACTCATCTCTGGGCTCCCAGTAACAAAAGCTTAGCTTTAACCTTTTTATTTATCCAGGTAAACCATCAGCTTTCTCTTTTCTGTCTTGGTATTAATACCATATGCCAATTATAAATCACAAATCTCTCATTATTAAAACAGGCCAAATAATCACGCACAAAAGTATACTTTTCAATTCCAAAAGGCATAACCATAAAATCTCACCTGCCCTTTATGATACTGAGAGACATGCATCTTGATCCTCAATTCAATGGCTAAATATGCAGATTTCATGTCCAGTGGGACCCAAGAAGTCTTATAATTACAATGTAACTTAAAAAAAAATAACAACTCTTTACTAAGGTATGAAAAGAATGAATTGTGGTCTACAATAATACCGTGCGTTCTAAAACTAAGACAAACAAAAACATGAATTCAAATCCCTTGGGCACGGGACTATTAAATAGTATAACACATTCTCATAGGTTTCAGATTTATATATAAAATGGAGTGCTACTTATTTAAAAACATTTTTTTACATTTATTTATTTTTGAGAAACACAGTGAGACAAAGCATGAGCGGGGGAGGGGCAGAGAGAGAGGTAGACACAGAATCTGAAACAGGCTCCAGGCTCTGAGCAAGCGGCAGCATAGAGCCTGATTCGGGGCTCGAACCCACGAACTGTGAGATCATGACCTGAGCCAAAGTCAGACGCTCAACCGACTGAGCCACCCAGGTGCCCCAAAATGAAGTTCTACTTAAAGGCAAAGTATGCAACTAATAAATAATGAAAATAATGATTATAGACAAATAGTAATTATTCAGGGACACATTAACAACTGTGGTTGTTACATATTATGTGGTTGTAATATAACATCTACTATTAACAGGCACTGTATTTTCAGAAAAAAACACAAAGTTGGTGGAAATTACTTAAACTACTCCTAGGTTAGACAACTCTTCTTTGAAGTATTGCAAAATTCAGCCTCAGATGAGCATATAACTATATTAGTTCATGCTGCCAGTTGCACTCAGGGTAAAATATGTCCATGAAAATAATATAATATTTTAATCACAATATATAAAAGGTGGGATTCTAGACCTTGAATCATGATAACAACCTTGTGTGGTCAACTAGAGTACAAGAAGACAATGCCTATTAGAATTAGAGGGAAATAATCACTGAGTAAAACGAGATGTCATGAGTGGTAGAGGCTCCTAGAAGCTCAGAAAAACAACAACAACAACAACAACAACAACATTGTTTTCTTTTATTCTGGACACAAAGCTAAACTGAATTTCCTAGACTAGAAAAATTCATTAGGTGTTACCATACAACTGAGTTCTAGACAGTGGACATAATCAGAAATTACAGGCCCCACTTTTAGATATGATTCATATAAATCCCCCCACAATGACCTCCATGCTATTTCTCCACTGGTCAGCTGTATATGAACATCAGACCCCAAAGGAGAGAGAAGCTGCATGATGGAAGGTTCTGAATTCCTGAATCATGATAGGTAGGAAAACTGTCAGCTGACCACACACACACACACACACACACACACACACACATACATATATATAACAGTCTAGCTCTGCGCTTTACCTTTTGGATCTCCCAACAGACTGGCAACAAAACATAAGGAGACTGCTCAGAAACAAAACAATGCTGATGAAATATTGGGAGCACACTTAATTAAATACCTCTATACTTAACCTATTTTGTAGAGTAGTTACACCAATTTTGTCCTGACCATGATTTGGATTTATTCATGACCTTCCACCCTGCCTCACACCTTCAATAATTAACAGCAGCCTATCAATGTATTAGCTTCCTATGGCTGTTGTAACAAAGTGCTACAACCTGAGTGGTTTATAACAACAGAAATGTATTATCTCACAGTTCAGGAGGCTAGAAGTTCAAAATCAAGCTGTTGGTAGGGCCATGCCACCTCTGAAAACCACAGGGAAATCCTTGTTTGACTCTTCCTACCTTTGGTGGTTTACTGGCAATCTTGGGGATCCCTTGGCTCATAGATTCATAAATCTGATCTCTGTCTTCATCGTCATATGGTGTTCTTCTTGTGCCCTGTGTCTCTCTCTGTCTTCATGTGGCCATCTTCTTACAAAGATACCATTCAGATTGGATGTGGAGCTCTGTGAGTTCCAGTATGAGAACATATTTACTCACTATATTTGCAATGACACTTTTATCAAATAAGGTCAAATTGCGAGGTACTGCAGGTTAGACTTCAGTGTATCTGTTTTTGGGGAATAAGTTAGCTGAGAACAATCAGTACTATTAAGAATTCCTTAAGTATATTGTTGTATCTCTGTCACAATGTGCCATTGGCTCTTCTGTTTAACTTCTTAATTCATTCTCATATTTCAAGGTCTAATTCCAGATCCCCCTCCTTCAGGAATCTTTCTCTAATGCTCTGATGTACTGTTTCCCAAGTTGCATGAAATCCTGTATCACTGAGAATTTAAGCATTAAGCCCTTAGCACACCTTTCCTGTGATCATTATATCATATCAAGATTAGAACAAAAAAGGAGAATCACTAGAAGCACCTACACCAACAAAATTCTACTGTCATTATTCTACATTAATTAACCTGCAGACAAAACTTGAACAAAAGAGCTTAGATGCTTGAAGAAAACAGATTAAGCTTTCTTAGAAGCACTGAAAGGCTGTGAAAATAGAGCAAAGGGGAAAAACTAATATGGCCAGAAACAAAGAGCTCCTACGGAGAAAATGTCCAAGTAGAAGCCCCTTAATAACTCCAAAGATACTTGGGGAAATGAAATTCTTCAGTAACGGAAGATGTTGAATCTAGGGTTCCTGAACCCAAAGATCCTATCTAGACTATTGGCACTTATCTCCTCAGCAGGAAAGACAAGTACTTTGTGAATATACAAACCACCAGACCTATAGAGTAGGCAATGCATGCTTTCAGGGGCATTGATTTTGCTCATACAAGCAAAGACGTTACACATGACAAACAGAAATATATACAATGTCCATCAGAATTAAAATGTATTTGAAAAAACCCTCAAAGCCTGCAAAACTCTGTAAAAAGGCTGTGTCTAACCCTATAATAACAGCATGCAGTCTTGCTGAAGCTCACTCTTAGATATTTTATGTTCTCTATAAATATAATTAATTCCATTTACACAGTTAATGAGGAATTTCTGAGTCCAAATTAGGACCAAAGGGAATAAATTAGAGTGAAAGGTAAAAGGGGTTATTTTCCCTATGTTTTCAAGGCAGCTAATCCCCAAACTTGAACCAGCAAGGGAACATTTCCTTCCAACATATGTGCTCTTAAGTAATTTCCTCTGCTTGAAAATCAGTCCTATAACTTGCATTTGACCAATAATATATGGCAAAAGAGGCTCCTTGTGACTTCCAAGTCTAGGTCATAAGATTTTTTTCAGCTTGTGTCTTTTTTTTTTTTTTGAAACACTTCTTCTGTAGTCTCTAGCTAAAAAGTATCATTACCCTGAGATCACCATAATCTGAGAAAGCTCACACTAGTCACATAAAGATGCTGCATGGAAAAAGAGAGATGGCCAACACACCAAAAATTATACCACTCATTCAAGACACAAGACGTGACAGTGAGGAAGCTGTCTTGCATTCATAGCAGCAAATTTTTCAGGTAACTCCATTTGCAGCTGCTACTTTTGATATCCAAAGTGTGAACTGCCTTACTGATCCCAGATAACCCACAGTTGATAACATCTTAATGATAGCACCTACTCTTAGAGTTATTTGAAGATAATTGTCAATAATAAATACTACTTTAAAAAAGAAAATCTGAAGAAACACAGAAGAAAAGAGTGAAATAAAACTTATAAGAGACTTTTAAATCACTCTTTCATTGACAAGTCCTAAGACAAGTTAGAATAAATCCCTCCTGTGGTTAAGTATGTTTACAGAAAGAGCTATTTCCTTTTCTCCAAACTTCATTGAAAATACTGCAAGAAAAACATAAATTTGAAAAACAGACAAATAAGGAGCAGCTTCCGTTGAGGAGACTGTGCTCTGACACCATCAGAGGAGTGACAATCCTTGTTTTGGTAAATTGCTTGTGTGTGTACATATGTACATGTGTGTGCTTGTATACATATGTTTAAAGAAAACTAATTTTCCCAGAGAGAGAGAAATAAAGAGGATTCTGGAGAGTTTGAAATAGAAAGCTTTTGTCCATGCATGGCAATTAAAGATGTAATTATGCAGGGTCTTGTAGGGAGAAATGTGGTGGTGGCAACAGAGAATAATGAAAGTTAATGACTAATGTAAGCCAGTATGACTGCACCTTTACTCCTATCTGTAAGCGGGAACACTTCAACCCCAGCCTGGGTCTGTTGTTAGCACTTTCCACCAGAGGTAGGCAGTTAGTTAGTTCTGAAGATAGCTCCTCTCACTATTTTGTGCCGTGGCTGTGCTATAATGGGAAAACCACTTAGTTTTAAAGACAGGTCTTCTCACTCTTTGGGGTTAGGTTAAAACATATGGAATGGCCACAGTTTGTTACCAATTTTGTGCTTCCTATAAATTTAAAACAATGGAATATTCTTTGCTTACCACAGTAGGAGACTATATAGTAGCCACATGTTGCAAAATATATACAGCAGTTATGTAATTTATCATGCTAATCAGGACAGTTTTGAAAATAACGTAGGACAATTTCTCCAGAAGAAAAATTCCAGAATCTTAAACTATTCACTACAAAAGGGTCTTAAGGCTACGACATGGGGCTAAAGGAGCAACTGTGGTTAGGGCTCCTCTTCACTTGCATCCATATAAGGAAGAAGCAGGTATGTCTTTTCCATTTGTTAATCATCCTGTGTGATATAATAAAGATAATAAAAGCACATTACCCAATATTACTTAATTCTCAATACCAAGGGGCATGGCCAAACTCTTTCTAGCAATCTGTATAGAAAAGTATTAAATTCACATGGTGGAGCAAGGAAACTGAAGTGAAGCAAAATGTTCTTTCACCACAAGAAAGACAAACTCCACTTCCCCAAATCTCTGGGTATCTACAATAGAGCATACTCTGGTCTGCTATGATACCAATCTACCATCAGGATAACTTCTTTGACATTGCAGGCTGGTACAAACGGAGCTGTGAGCACTGACTAGGGATGCCTTGCCTCTTTCCTTCTGCCAGGAGAGCTGGACACTAGGAATGGTCTGTGATGATACTGACAACTTAGCCACTGTGCATATCCCACGGTACCACTGTCTAAGCCTCCCTGAAGACACATACTATGCTTCAGGAGAACATTTAACTCTGCATGATAGTAAAGAGCAAGGGTTAGACAAATTCACCTAGACTTAAGAGAATTAGTGATGCTAAGTGGGCCCCAGTATGCAGAGATGAACATACCCCTCAATTCTCTTCCTTCAGTGCTTTTAGGTTGCGCTGTGAATTAGAGACCAAACACATGGAGAATTCAGGTCCCTGCTTAGTGCAGTCTTCTTATTAGAATTGTATATATTTAATGTTTGACTATATATTAACATGGCTTAAATATTAGAAAAATATGTCCGTATAAATTTTAAAACTTTATAGTAAAAAGATAGCTCAGTATTTCCCTTGTTCCTTACTTAATTTATACCTACTTATTCATAGAAAACCACTCTTTTTACACCTTCTCAGGTGTCTTTTTCTATTTTCTATACAAATGCAAGGAAATATGAATAACTTGACTTCTTTTAAACAAAGACTACATATAATGCATTTATTCTGTATGTTTTTACTTGGATATGTATTGTACAGTATTTTGTTATGTTCATGGGAAGCATCTTTATTTCACAGATGTTTGTTACTTTAGCAAATGGATTTACCATGATTTATTTAACCAGTCATCTGCTAATGGACACGTGCTTTGTTTTAATTTAGTGGCTATTGTAACTATTGTTGCCATCATACTATTTGTATATATGTCATTTAACACAGTGCAAATAAGCCTATATGAAGTCCCAGGAATGGGATTGTTGGGACAAACTCAGTTGCATTTCTAATCTGCGGAAACAAATTACTGAAAATTTGAAATAAAGAATGAAGTTTTCCAAATGTATCCATGAGAGGTTGATCTGGTTGATCTGGGTTGAATGTACCAGGTAGAATTTCTCTCTTAATTTCAAGAGAAATGAAATACTGTCTTCTTTTCAAAGCATTTCCCAGACTCATGTGTGGCAGATATTTTTTCTTACCAATTAGGGTACCCTGTGACTAGCTTAATCTACCCAGAACCACATATCTCTTTCTTCAGACGTCTTTGAGGCATCTCCACTGGCTATAATATGAAATAAAGGCTATTTGCTAATAACTCAAATGGCTATTTTCATGACTCCTCTACCCAAACCTATACTTTGCACTGGTCTACACTGAGGATTGTGCTCTTCTGTCTGTGGTCCTCTTCTCGTACTATTTTCCTAAAATATCGCTTTCAAAATCTAAGTCACTAAAATTGTACCTATCTTTCAAGGCCCTACCTACTCAACCTCTTCCATTAAGTATTCCCAGATCTCTCTTTACATTTTACTTTCAACTCTTACATGGAACCTCACCCATTCCAGGAGTGTTCCTCACTCCTTTTGCATGCTTTGGCATCTATATGGTCTCTCTTCCTCTAGACCACAGGTTTTCTAAAGCAGAAGCCACATCTTATCTTTCTGACTCTTTCCATCAAACTAGCAGAGAGCCTTCCTTGTGATCAGTGCTGATAAATGTTTGTGGTGATTCTTGTCAGCTCCCTGAAGCTCTTAGCTGTGATTTTCCTGCTCTTTGCTCTGAGGAACTGTGACAGCAGCTCTTTTCATGGTAATTTTCTGTGACTACTTCTGTTGATTTCTGACTGGTTCTAGCTACCTATAGCTCTTAAAAAAAATTCTTAGTCTTCTCCACATCTGGACAGCTACATACTATTTTCTTCCTTTTTGAAAGCTCCTCACAGGTGAGCCTAGTGAGATTCTTGTAATGGGTATTGTGCTGTACAGTTTAGATAAGCAGTTAGGCAGTTACTGTGTTGCAAATGTCAGAAAATTCTATTTAAGCAAAAAATTGGAATGCAATGACTTCCATATAAGATCATTTCAGGAGAAAAATTCCAGCTTCAGACATGATTCACAGGCTCAAGGAATATCGTCAGATTCCCCTATGTGCTATGGCTCCACCCCCATGTGCTTTTCTGTGTGTTGGTTTCACATAGGTCGGTGTCTCCACAGGACAGCTCCAGGGGCTTAAGCCTTAGAACCTTCTTCTTTGAGTTCAGCAGAAAGAGAAGTCTTTTTTTTCACAGTGTCTCTAGAATGTGCCAACTTGGATCAAGGATTATTCCTGAACAATCACTGTAGCCAGAAAGTTGAGAATACCCCTAAATCAAATCACAATGACAGATAAGTGGAGAGAGAATTATCTGAAGAGAAAATCAAACTGCTTTCACCAGAAGTGGAGATACAGACTCAAATTAACAATCACTACAAATATTAAATTTATTTTTTTTTGGAAGTGAGTCTATTGCTTTCATTAGATTTCCATTCTGATTTAATTCACTTTGAAATGGTTAAAAACAGATATAAACCAATGGTTCTGTAAAAACTCTGAAGACAAGAAAGGGGAACTCTACTTCATTGCTGGTGGGAATACAAACTGGTGAAGCCACTCTGGAAAACAGTATGGAGGTTCCTCAAAAAATTAAAGACAGAATTACCCTATGACTCAACAATAGCACTAGGATTTATCCAAAAATAATTCGTAGGGGCTGATTCATAGGGGCACATGTACTCCAATGTTTATAGCAGCACTACCAACAGTAGCCAAATTATGGAAAGAGCCCAAATGTCCATCAACTGGTGAATGGATAAAGAAGATGTGGTATGTATGTATATACATACATATACACAATGGTATACTACTTGGCAATTAAAAAGAATGAAATCTTGCCATTTGCAACAACGTGGATGGAACTGAAGGGTATTATGCTAAGTGAAGTTAGCCAGTCAGGAAAAGAGAGATATAATATGTTTCCATTCATATGTGGAAGTTGAGAAACTTAACAGAAGACCATGGAGGAAGGGAAAGAAAAAAAATATTGTTATAAACAGAGAGGAAGGCAAACCATAAGAAACTTTTAAATACGCAGAACAAACTGAGGGTGGAAGGGGGTGGGGGGCGGGGAATACGGGTGACAGGAATTGAGGAGGGCACTTGTTGGGATGAGCACTGGGTGTTTTATGTAAGTGATGAATCACGGAAATCTATTCCCAAAGCCAAGAGCACACTGTATACACTGTATGTTAGCTAGCTTGACAATAAGTTGTATAATAAATAAATAAATATATGAAAACAACACATTGTAAAAAAACAATATAAAGAGTACACTTATCTTGATGATCACTGAGAAATGGATAGAACTGTTGAATCATATTGTACACCTGAAAACAATATAACACTCTATGTTAATTATACTTAAATTTAAAAAAAAGAGAGTTCCTGGCAATGAATTATTCAAGATAGATGTGTTCAATAATCATTAAGGTCATTAAGGAAGCAGAACTATTTATAACTCTTGAAGCATAAAATTATACATTCATTTTATTTGTAAACCCATTTGCAGTGATGATAACTACTCCAATGTTTTACTGAGCATGGGAACGAGTATACTTCAAAGAAAAAGGTAAAAGAGATCAAGGGAAAGGGGGATAGGAAGAATAAAGTAAAAATACATGGTGATATAATAGGGAAGGTAAAAGGGGGAAGAAGAAGGGAAAAGGTTAACCATGGTAATGGAGCTCAAACCCAATAAAGAAGCAACAACCTTTGTTGTCTATAGAGGTAATTAAAGATTCTCCTATGTTTTTGTTGTGAAAAAAACAAACAAACCAACAACTCTTAAGACAGATGTAAATGGCAGGTATATTAAAATTGAAATAAAAATGTCTCAGATTTTCATTTGTAACAACTCATTCAGGGTTTTCAGTGTTTGAATCTATTTAAATTGGAATAGTAACATCTGTAGTAAGATCGTCTACTACACTTCTCTTCTCAAGGGTTTTTATAATTAGCATTTCTAAATATCCACCTCATGTAAATTCCATGAGGACAGAGATTATGTCTTTTCTATTCAAGTATTTGGTTATTTTTGGTGGCATGAAGTTTTAATGAATATTTGAAAAATACTTTATATTTTTATAAATATCTTATAAATGAAAACATTTGTTACTTTTTTATACAATTTATTGTCAAGATAGCTAACATACAGCTAAAATAGATATGACATGATACGATAGGGCTGTAAACAACAACAACAACAAAAATTAGAATTTTATGTATCTTCATTCCCTGGGCTTTATACTTAATGGAAAATCAGATCAACTACTCTATGGTTACTCAGAAAATATAGACTATAATCCCAGTTTTCCTGTCAACTCACGGTATAATTTCAAATAATTATTAACTTTACGGAACTCCAATTTTCTCTTTTGTAAAATGTGGATTATGATGGAGAATACCTAGAATATGTTGCAGAATTAAAATTGGTGATTTAGATATGCAGTGTATAAAGCATGTCACTTGAAATACAATAATTTTATACATCAAAATTTGAATATAAATGATTATGTTAACAGTTTAGAACATGCACAAGATGTCTGACCCCTGAGACTATCTATTTTATCCTTCTTTCCTTTTATTTATCTTTCTGCCTTTTATGCATTCAAAATTACTGGACACTTGTTTTTTCTATGTCAATCATGAGGGTTCTAAAATTTAGTTAGATTTCTCTATATCTAGGGTGAATGAGTCACCCTACTTTGGTCCAATAGTATTCATATTTTGATATTGGAAGCTATTTGCTATGAATCTTTATTTTAAGAATAGAGCTTAGTGACAAGAGGAGAGCAAAACAGGCACTGGATGGGAGTATTCCTCCAATGACCCCTCTTTCCTTGTCTTTCTTTAATTCTTCCATGAATGATTAATTTGGTTGTACTTGCTTTCCCAATTTCATTAATCATTCCTAACCTTGCCAAATTGACTTTTATGAAGTATAATGCCTAAAAATCAGTCTCTCTATCATATCTATCTTTATCTATCTCTGTCCTTTTAAATTCACAAAATATGCAGTTCTCATCAGCTTATTCACTGGTTTAAGATCATTTATAAAAAATGATCAAATAAAAATCCTCAGGTCTAAACACAATAAAAGTAAGAAAACAGATGACTGTTGAAATTTATTTTTAATATATTATTTCAGTATGCTGATTTTTTAAGTTCACTTTAAGTAAGGAAAAGGTGATAATTTGAGTATAATTTTAGTTTTTTTTAAAATTTCTTCCTATTTTTAAAGTATTACCTTTGTATTTCAGATACTCCAATATTTTTCTCATGTCCTTCTTAGATTTAAATCCAGGGTTTACTTTAATATTGTCCAGTTACTTTTATGAATATATACCATGGGTGTAAATTACATAATTTATTGACTATACAAAATATAGCATTGGAAAATCTGCTTCTTTTCTAAAAATATTAGTTACATATGCAAAAATTATTTCTTTGCTTCCCATAATATCTTAGGTGTACAACAAAAGAATTAAGAGGTTTCTAATCTTATAGACCTGGCTTCAAATCACACAACTGTCATTTTATAATGGTAATAGGCTTTTTATCTTTGGACACGACTGTTTCCCCATCTCCATAAGTGAAAATAATATCTATAACTAGATTTATGGTAAAAATATGGGGCAGGACTTTCAGTATATTTAGCTATGGAAAAGGATGTATACAAAGTTCTCAGTAAATAACGGTGTGGACAATTTTATTCACATTCTACTTTTTGTGTATCCACTTTGCCTTTCTATGCAAAAGGCAATTTCTATGGTTTTCCATGGCAATTAAACAAAGGCATAAAGAACCTTACATAGAGCCTAAATGTCCACCAACTGATGAATGGATAAAGAAATTGGGGTTTATATACACAATGGAATACTATGTGACAATGAGAAAGAATGAAATATGGCCTTTTGTAGCAATGTGGATGGAACTGGAGAGTGTTATGCTAAGTGATATAAGCCATACAGAGAAAAACAGATACCATATGGTTTCACTCTTATGTGAATCCTGAGAAACTTAACAGAAGACCATGGGGGAGGGGAAGGGAAAAAGAAAAAGGTTCGAGAGGGAGGGAGCCAAAACATGAGAGACTCTTAAGAACTGAGAACAAACAGGGTTGATGGGGGTGGGAGGGAGGGGTGGGTGGGTGATGGGTATTGAGGAGGGCACCTGTTGGGATGAGCACTGGGTGTTGTAAGGAAACCAATTTGACAATAAATTTCATATTTAAAAAAAAAGAACCTTACATTTTTTTCCCTCATATAAGATATAATAACAGGTTAGTACCCTACTCTTTTTTCAGTGCACTCTCTCTGGGATGCAGTCTAAAGCAGCTTCTGTTCATCAACTTGGGGTATCTGCCAGAGCCCTGAGCAAAATTGTTGTACATAATTTCTTACCTGGACCACTGTGGAGTTACATGGGCCCATAACTATCAGGAAAATACAATATTATTTTAAATGAAATATTAAAACTAAGGCATGACTGCATAGATCTGATTGAAGCTATATAAAAGCTAATAAAATTAAAATGTAATTTGTTCCCAAATTTATATGCTGACATCCTAACTCCTAGTACCTCAAACTGGCTGTTTTTGAAAATAGAGAATTCAAGAGGTGATATAATTAAAAAGACAAGCCCTTGGGATGAACCCTTATCCAACTTGACTGGTGTTTTTTATAAGATGAGAACATGTTGATGCACAAAGGGACACTAAATATATGAGCCCACAGAGAGAAGGAGGCTATGTACAAGCCTGAGAGAAAGAAAACAAAAGAAAATAAACTTGCCAACACCATGGTCTTAGTGTTCTAACCTTCAGAACTGTGAGAAAATACATTTCTGCTATTTAAGTCAGTCAGTCTGAGATATTTTGCTGTGACAGCTGTACCTACCTATCAATGGACTTTAGCAAGGCTTTAGCATACAAGATCAATATGAAAAAGTAAATTATATTCTATATATAAGCAAGGAACAGTCAGGAAATGAAATTAAAGATAATACTATGGACATTACTTAAAAGTATGAAAAATTTGGGATAAATCTGACAAAATACGTGAAAAATCTGTAAACTAAAATCTATAAAACCTGCTGAAAGTAAGAAGACCTATGTAAATAGAGATGCATACCTCGTAAATGGGTTAGAAGACTCAATATTGTTATGTAATTTTCCCAAATTTACCTACATATTAATTGCAATCCTTGTAAGAATTCTATTCAGTATTTTTCTGAGAAACTGATAAGCTGATTCAAAAATTCGTATGGAAAGGCAAAGAACTTAGTGTAGGCAAAATAACGTGGGAAAACAACAAAATTTAAAGGTTAAATCTATCTTGAGTATAGGAGTTATTATAAAGTTACAGAAATCAAGAGAATAAAGTATTCATGTCAAAATATGCAGATAGATCAATGGAACAGAATAGAGTGTCCAGAAGTAGATCCACACATATATGGGAAGCTGATTGTTTGTAAAGGCACAAAGGTAACTCAATAAGAGAAAAAAAAAACACAGTCTTTTCAATAAATGGTAATGAAATGATTGGATATCTATATGACAAAATTTGAATGTCAATCCATACCACACACCATATATGAAAATCATCTCAACATTGACTATAGGTTAAAAATTCTAGAACATATGAAATATTTGTGACCTTGGATTACGCAAATCCTTCCTATTTATGACATAAAAATTATTATCCATAATACATTGACAAATTGATCTTCATCAAATTAACAGTTTTTAATTTTTAAATATTTATTTTGAGAGAGAGAAAGCATGTGCAACCATGGGGAGGGGCATAGAGAGAGAGGGAGAGAATCCCAAGCAGGCTCCACGCTGTTAGCACAGAGCCCGACTTGGGGCTTGATCCCACAAACCATGAGATCATGACCTGAACTGACATCAAGAACGAGGTGCTTAACTCACTAAGCTGCCCACATGCCCCAAATTAACAGCTTCTACTTTTCAAAATACACTTTTTAGAAAACAAAAACACAAGCTACAGACATTGATAAAATATTTACAAAGTATATACCTGATAAAAGTTCATATCCAACATATATAAAGAGTTCTCAAAATTGAATAATAAACAAATAATACACAAATGCGCAAATAACTTGAGAACATATTTCACTGTAGATGTTATGTAATGTTCAAATAAGCACATTAAAAGATGCATATTATTTATTAGAAAAATTCAAACTATAACCACATTATACATCCCTCAACATGGTATAATGGTATAATAGATTACTTATTATAATGGTGGAAATTAAAAAGACTATAACAAGTGTTGACATGGAATTGGAGCAACTGGAACTCTCACACACTGTTGCATGAAGGCAAAATGGTATGGCACTTTGTAAAAGAGTTTGAATTTTTTTTTTTTAAAGGTGAACATACTTTTACAATATGGTCCAGGCATTCAACCTCCCAGGGTTTGCCCAGTGAAAGCAAATGTCTGTGCAAAGTTTTGTAAGGAATATTTATAAATATGAATTAGAAACAATCCAACTGTCTACTGTAAAAGAACAAATTGTGATATATTTTTATAGTGGAAACAACTGGATACTATTTAGCAATATATAGGAATGGACTATTGGTACACCAACAACATAGGCGATCTGAAAATAATTATGGTGAATTAAAGACACCAGACAAAAAGAGTACATGCTTTATTCTTCAATTTACATAGAAGTCTAGAAAATGCAAACTAATCTTTTTGAGGGGGATGGAAGTAGTTGGAGGGGAATATTTTACACAGGAACCAAAGGTTTTGGTAACTTATACTAATGTGTGGATATATGGGGGTGGGGGAGATGAGGACGTGGTCCTATACAAGCTAGATGTTCTATAATTTAACTCAATTCTGACACTGTCTACCTAGAGATTGCATCAGATCTATAGGTTAAGAGGTCAATTTTACAAGACTGCAACTTTCCCCCTACACACACACACACACACACACACACACACACACACACACACTTCATTCAGACACCAATTGCAAATTCAAATCGCTTCTGACAAACTGGCTATAAGTCAGAAGTTCCCACAACTTGTTCCTTGAGTTTGAATAATTTGGTAGAATGACTCAGAACTCAGGAAACTTCTTTACCTACTAGATTATAACAGAGAAAGAACCAGATAGAAGAGATGTATAGAGCAAAATATGGGAAAAGGGCAAAAAGCCTCCATGCTTTCTTGGAAAACATTACTCACGCCAAATCTCCACGTGTTCACTGACCCATCAGTCTTACAATCCTGTCCTTTTGGGTTTTTATGGAGGCTTCAATTACATAAGTCTGATTAAATCATTACCCATTGGTAATTGATTAAACTTCCAGCCTCTCTTTCTTTCCATGGATGCTGGAGGATAGTACTGAGAGCTCCAACTCTCTAATCAAAAGGTTGGTTCCATTGGCAACCAGCTCCCATTCTTAGGGGCTTTCCAGAAGTCAACTCAACAACATAACAAAAGATAAGTTTCTGGCTCTTATCACTTAGGAAATTCCAAGGGTTTTAGGAGCTATGTGTCAGAAAAGGGGTAAAAGACAAAACATATAGATTTCTTATTATAAATCACAATATTAGAGGACCATTTATATATTTGAGAGTAATGAATATTTACTATTTTGTTTACAGTGATGGTTTCCAGGATTTACATTTATCAAAACATCCAATTACACCTTAAATATATATATTTTATTATGTGTCATTTATATCTCAATAAAGCTGATTAAATAAAAGTGAAATAAAGAACTTCCAGAAATACAAATGCTGAAAGAATTCATGAATACTAGAACTATACTATGAGAAGTATAGTACAATGAACCTAATCCATATAGGACAAAGATTCCATGACAGAATTTTCACTGATAGTGATATTTTCTTGCACAGAAAAAAAGGAGAATAAAAGAAAAAGGTATTTCTAAAAGCTGAGTTTTATAGATGCCATCATCCAACTGGCTCCAACACAGACTAAAGATAAAAAACCTTGTTGAGAATCAAAGGAAAATCCAGCATCCTTTATGTATTTTACAACTGCATGCAGACTAACTGAAAAGCAAGCTAGGATGTAAATATTCTGGTCCTGTAGCAAGTGGGAAGAAACCTTGCCTGAACCTGTAGACTAAAAGACTGACCCTTATAACAGACCCTAATATGCTGTAGAATGCATACATCCCAAAACAGCAAACAGAAAATTTCCAGACATGTTCCAATATTCATGGAGATTTATTCCAGAAATGCCAGCAGTATCTCAGGAGAAAGGAGCATCTTCAGTGTAGATACACAGAATTACTGTGGCTCTGGGTAATCAGTACATTTATCACAAGAAACTAGACCATGGTAAATGATACAAGGAGAAAATTTATCTTCACAGGAAAAGTCAATAGCAGGATAAGGGTAGATAGAATATCATGGACTTTGCCAAGTAGGCCAGAATTCATAAAATTGGTCTGGAAGATTGTTAGTGCAAAGAAGCCAACAAAGAAATACTCAGTATTATGAACAGGACAAAAAAGGGAGGGAGATGAGGTTGAAAGTTTGTCATATTATGGGTACTTTTACCCAGACCACGAAAAAAGGCTGTATTAGATCAAGAGTCATTACAGATCTTGTGAACAGGTCTATGTTCACAAGACTATTTGAAGTGCTATTTAAATTCCAACTTCTCAGGAATGTCTCAGAAATTAGAGCTATGCAGAAGGTAGTCAGCTCCATTCATTTCAATTGAAAGTGTCTGATTCAATGTTCTTTTTGACCAAATTGGATTAAGTCAATGGAACTAACCTCAGTCCATCCTGAGTTCCTACTATGGGTCAGACACATGATTCTATAATTTAACTCCCCCAATAATTCTAAGCCATAGACACCAATATAACCTACACTAAATGAGAAAACTGAAGAGAAGGAGAGAGGGAGGGAGGGAGGGAGAGTGAGTAAATTATCCAAAGTTGTACAATATAATGACAGAATTCAGCCAAATTCTAGAGCCTGCATGTATTTAGTCACTATGTTATGGTAACCTCTCTATTTGTTGGAACATTTTTAGTGGCAGAAAAACACACCAATCCACCAGCCCTAAGACATAGCCACCTCTCAAACTACCTATTATTTAAAACTAGTATGTGTTTTTCTCAAATCAAAAAGAGAGAGAGAGAGAGATTTTATACTAAGTACTGTATTTTCCTTTGTATGCTAGACCATTTCATTGATGGAGTAGTCATGTTTCCTCAGCTACTGGAATTCAATTAAGATCAAAGGAAAAAAACAAAAGTTTCATCTTCATCACATGAGATTATTACTATTTTCTTCTCACCCTATAGCAGAAAAAAGTCAGAGCATGGGTAGAAAAGTGGAAAAGTAAAAAGAAGTGAAGAATATCATAATTTTGAAGTCAACAGTAATTTATAAAATTATACTAAATTGAATTTATTGTGTCTACATTGAAATGCACTACCAACCTTTTAACAATTGAAATCAGTGTAATGGTGTTGTGATATTGTGATGAGCTGTACATTTTTTGATTCCCAGGCATAGAAATTTCTGCCTAATTTTATTATGGATTTTTTACTGTATTTCAAGCAAATCAGTTTGATAAATTATTTAGTGAAAACTAGATACGAATCCAGCACCCTCTGCATGCAAAGCAAATTTGATTCAAGTAAATGTATTTTTGACAAATGACTTGTGCCTGCATGATTTATCAATGTAATGTAGAATGTCCCTAAAAACAGCATGGCACCAGGACTGTTTTGCGTTTGGTCCTTCTATAGCAGTCTGAGAAAAAAGTGGCAGAAAATATAATTCATTTCAATGAGAAAGGTAAGAAAAGTGTTTGTGTTAAATTGACAGTGTCTCTCAAACAACAGAGAGTAAAGCAAAAGTAATAAAGAAACATAAAGTTTACTTGAATCTACCATCATGGAAATTATCTTTACTGAAGAAAGAAGATGCACCATTAGAGCTAACTGAGCTTATTAAGTCATAACACAAAGTGCTTTCTTGCCTGATAAAACTTTAAAGGCCACCATCGGCTTAGAGTTAGAAGGCACAACCACAGCATTAACCAGGGCTAACAAATAAAGTTCTCATCTTAGGTTTGGAATCATATGAACTGCTACATCCCAAAAGTTTGCAATTATTTACTGAGCCACACAATCAAGAGATACTTAGAATCATCAGAAATGGATAATTGGCTAGATATAGGGGAGAAATGGGTACAAAAGTATCAAGGATGGTTCCTAAGTCTGTTTAACATAATGAAGGTTTAGAGCACAAAATTTATAATGCTGAAAATAAATCAGTTTGGGGGAATATTGAACAAGATTATAGTTCTGGGTTAGCTACAGTTGAGGTGGGTTTTTAACATCCAATTACATATGCTAAGTAGGAAGTCGAATGTACCCACCCACAGTTCATGGGGTGGGGGCGGTTAAGCTGAAAACAGAATCCAGAGAGTCCTGAACTTGAGACCATTTGAGGTTATAAACACACACACACACACACACACACACACACACACACACACACACACGTTAAAGTGGAGCTACCAGTATGGAAGGTGAAGAATCAGAAGAGACAGAAGGCAAAGTGCAAGTTTCAGGAAGAACAGAATGGTCAACTATCCCAAATGTCACTGAAATGCTAGGTAAAATAAGAATTAGAGCCACGTTAGATTTAGACTTAAGAGGATTATCATTGGTCTGAAAGAGAGCTGTTTTGGGAGGGAAAGGGTAGGAGACTTGTTCTAACATACTTTGTGAGGATGGCATGTAACAGTGGAGAGGGTGAGGGACACACTTGTTTTGCAAGGTTTAACAGAGGAAAAGGAGGTAGGGTGGCGGGTGGCAGCTGGCAGTAATGGCTTCATAGAATGAATTGAGGTTTCCATTCGCTTCCATTGTTGGAAAGAGCTTGTAAAGAGCTGGTGTCAATTCTTTAAACATTTGGTAAAATTTTACCATGAAGCACCACCAGTGCTCAGTTTTCCTTCGTGCAGCTTTTGATTGCTAACCTCAATCTCTTTACTTGTTCCAGCTTTTCAGATTCTTTGAGTCAGCTTTGGTACTTTGTATCCCTCTGGGAATTAGTCTATTTTGTCTGGTTAATAAGATGACACATTACTAATCTCATGGCATAAAATTACAGAATTCCCTTATAATCATTTCTGTAAAGTCAGTAGCTATGCATCTTCTTCCCTCCTGATTTTAATAAATGAAACCCTGTCTCTTTTTCTCTTGTTCAGTAAAAGGTTTGTCAGTTTTGTCAACCTTTTCAGAGAAGAACCTCATTTTTCTCTATGGTCTTCTATTCTTTATTGTATATTTCGTAATTATTCATTCCTACTTTTGCTTCCTGTTTCTTTTCCTCCTTTTTCTAGTACGTTAAGATTGGAGTTTAGGTTACTATTTTTAGGTATTTTTTAATATAGGCATTTATGGCTTCAAAGTTTCCTGTAAGCCCTACTTCCACAAAATATTCTATTTTGTTTTCTTTTTCATTTATCCTAGTTTCTAATTTATGACTTCTTATTTAACCAATGGATTATTTACAAGTATGAGGTTTAATTTCCACATATTTGTGAGCTCCCAAATTTTTTTTTGTTTCCTCTTATTGTTTTAAAATTTATTGAGGCTTGTTTTATGACCTAATGTATGGTCTATTTCACGTGCACTTAAGAAGAATGTATGGTCTGCTGACATTGAGTAGAGTTCCATAAGTGTCTGCAAGGTTAAGTTGCTTTATAGAGTTGTGTTTAAGTGTTCTATTTCCTTGCTAATCTTATGTTTAGTTCTAAAAAAATACTTTTCAGATTTTGTTTTTACTTTAAACTGGTTTCTGCCAGCCTAATATTTCCAATTTGCCCCACATCTTTTTAAGCTGCCAAAGACTATGCCATTGCCACACGGGGCTCAATCTCATGAACCATGAGATCATGACCTGAGCTGAAATTAAGAGTTGATCACTTAACCAGCTGAGCCACCTAAGCACCCCACAATGTGCCAGTCTTTAAGAGTTTTCTTATGACAATGAAGAAACCAAGGAAATACTGCAACTCTACAACTTAGTTATTCCATAGCCCCTGATGCTTACAACTAATATACATATATATTATGCCATACAGAAAATTTGGAGCAATAATTATTACAAATTAAATTTTCTTGTATGGTAGTTATTTCTACACTACAGATTACAGAGGGTACACAATTAGTACCCATATGCTATTACACAATGTCAGCCTAATATCAATAAAACAACACATTTCAGGCACAGTGGATGGCTCTTCCTTTCAATTCTCCAAGAAAGGAGACCTAATGCTTTTCATATGTAATATAAGAGAGAGAAGACAGAGAGACAGAGCGTGAGTGGTGGAGTGGAAGAGAGAGAGGGAGACACGGAATCTGAAGCAGGCTCCCGGCTCTGAGCTGTCAGCAGAGCCCAACGTGGGGCTCAAACTCACGGAGGGTGAGATCATGATCTGAGCTGAAGTCGGATGCTTAACCAACTGAGCCACCCAGGCACCCTAGATTTTGTTCTTTCCTCTCAGATTTACAATTTAGATCCCTCTGTTTAAAAGGAGAGAGTATAGATTATTTTTTTGAAAAGATAATTTTATAAAAAACATTAGGCTAAAGCTAATCAAGAAATGGAGTAATGAATCATGGAAGATTGACTAATAGCATCTGAAGAACCTGGGTAGGGGACTGAGACCAGAGATACCTGGGACCACTTATTCTGGCCTGAGTCCCCTCATTGCACGGCCAGGGGCTTTCTTTGAGGTGAATGCCACAGCTTCCAGGATGGTTTCTTTATGTTAGCTCATGGCATTTTTAATAAGCCCTTCACACAATGTTCTATAGCATCTGCTTTGACTAATTTGTGAGCACACATTAGACAATTAGGGACTCCAGACACTTTTTTAAAGGTATTCTAAGCAAAATGAAGTCTTGTTTCAAGAGTGGGGATAAGAGTCACATTTGTCACATTAAGTCTGTAATCCCATTCAAATACATAAGCCAGTCTAGCTTGAAGGAATTTGTTCTACATGTAGGAAATGGGATTGGATTAGATCACTGATTCTCAATCCTGGCTGAATTTCATGAATAATTTTTTTTGCAAATGCCAATAATCTAGGCAATTACCCCAAAATTTCAGATTCAGTAAGTATAGAGTGGGGGTCTTAGCATCTCTCTTTTTAACAAGAACTATGACTAATTCTGGTGTCACTGTGTATTTAGAAACTTTAGACTAGATGGTATAAAATTCCCAAGCAGAATCTATTAGTAAAGTTCATGGGCTTTTACTTCATCTTTCTAAGGCTCATTTGTATCTGTTTTTATTTACTTGTAGATTTTACATGTTGTTCCCTGCCTACACATGCAGGTTCTACCATGAGTTATTTGTATCATTCACCTCACATCTGTTTATAGGAAAGTGTCTTCACTGAATACTAGCCTGACATAGATGGTCTGTGGAAATATAACATTTCTAAATATAACTGCCTCCGCCCCTTCCAAAAAAAAAATGCCAAAAGTAGTTCGGGATTTTCTTCTTACTTGCTTGACTTTTATAATTTCCCTCCCTTTCTCTTTTCACTTATCATCTGTCTGCTGCTTCCCAGAGATTTTATCACCCACTTCAGACCACATTTCTCATCTCTGTACATGGGAAGCAGTTTTAGCAGAACTTATGGCTGACAAGGGAATCAGAGATCTGAATAATAAACAATAAAAGACGTTGTAACACAGTGTGGATGATAAGACAATAAAGCTTTACAGGCTCTGTCAGTTAAGCATCCAACTTTGGCTCAGGATATGATCTCACCATTCATGAGTTCAATCCCCTCATCGGGCTCTGCGCTGATAGCTCGGAGCCTGGAGCCTGCTTCAGATTCTGTGTCTCCCTCTCTTTCTGCCCCTTCCCTGTTCACACAATCTCTCTCTCTCCTAAATAATTAAATAATTAAAAAAGAAAGTATAGGTAAATATCCTCAAGACCATAGGGTAGACTAGTAGTTTCAAAAAGGGCAACCATGGTATTAATTTTAAAGAAAAAGTTTAAAATTTGGACTCCATTGAAATTAATAAAGTTTGTTCATCCAAGAACACCATTAGGAGCATGAAATATATCCTGCTATGTGGGGAAAACATTTTCTATGCTTATAACAAAGGGCTTATATATATATATATATATATATGTATACACATACTATATATATATATATATATATATATATATATATATATATATATATATACACACACACACACACACACATGTGTATCATACTTGATAAAAGCCTGTCTTCTGAGTAAGCTTGGATGAGCTGCTGGAAACCAAGTTTTAACTTCTCAGAAACATGCTTTTAACTTATTCTTTTTTATTTATTTATTTATTTTGAGACAGAGAGAGAGACAGAGAAAGAGAGACAGAGAGAGAGAGGGTCAGAGAGAGAATCCCTGTCAGGCTCTGTACTGTGAGAGTGGAGCCCGATGTGGGGCTCAAACTCACATGAGACCATGATCTGAGCCCAAGTCAAGAGTTGAATGCTTAACCAACTGAGCCACCCAGAAACACCCTTTTAACTTATTCTTTCCTCAATATATTGTAAGGGCTGGTATCATGTAATCAAAGCAAATAACACTGAGCCTATTACTTTATCTACAAATGGTTAAACCAATAACTTGTTAATGTAATGAAGACAATGAAATTTAAGTGGAAATGAAAATATTCAATAACCTCTTAGTTAACTTGATGTGAAATTTTGCTCAGTAGATGTAGTAAGGGAAGAAGACAAGGAAGTGTTTTTATGTCTCAAGCAGTTATAAATAGTGGAAATTTTAAAAATTAGTAAAATGAAAATAGGCATTGTTAACTAAGGAATCTGTGTTTCAACAATAAATGCATTTTTAATCAAATAGTGACATTTATTAAGCTCTTACCTAGTGTTAAGAATTCTTCTAAGATTTTTATGTCTTCAGTTTTTTAGTCCCTACAGCAAGTAACTGAATCACAAGGAGATTAAATGTCATTTTTAGTGTAACACATCTAGTAAAGGGCAAAACCAGGATTTGAACCACATAGTTTAACTCGAGAGCCCTTCTTTTTACACCACTCCTTGCTATGTATCAGAACTGA
Organism: Panthera uncia; assembly: GCF_023721935.1. Lineage (NCBI taxonomy): Eukaryota > Metazoa > Chordata > Mammalia > Carnivora > Felidae > Panthera > Panthera uncia. Next base: position 64,095,548 of record NC_064818.1, on the reverse strand, counting down.
ACTGATGCTAGACTATTTATGGAGATTTGTGGTAAGTAAGACTGCATTGTGAGGAGGTAATATGGGAATAAAGTTTGGCAAATGAATACAAGTTATTAGGCATGTTAAGAACTTAGCTGATACTCAAGAAAAGAGTTGCCAGTTGTTTCATTGATAACTGGATTGATCAATTGCTTAAAAAACCTTGTTTTAGTAAGTGTGTATGTATGAGTGGTAAAAGCAAATATAATGAGGACTGTTGATTACATGAAGAACTCCAACTCAATTCGACTTAAATCAACAATACAATGAGAGGAGCAATTTATTAGCTGGCAGGTATACTGATCAAAAAACTCATTTAGATCAATCCAACATTTTATTCATGTGTTAGTTCGGCTGTCATGTTGACTTTATAGGTAAAGCTATTTCATGGTATGTAAACTGAATCAACAATTACTGTGAAGTTTTCAACTTTGAGACTAGCAATCCCAATATAAAAGCACTGAATCAGGGACAGTGCCCTATGTTTATCACACTGTGTCCTGTTAATGGGTACACAAAATAGTGAAGTTTATCAATCTCCTTAGAAATTTAGGGTTGTAACGAAATACTGGCCACTGAAATGTATTAGAAGTGAGGTAAGTCCATGCCTAGACTTAGAAACTTTTTGGTTTCTAAGTTTTATTTCAGCAATTCATTCAGCTAATTTCATTCAGCAATTCCTCCACTGCTGTGGTGTTTCTGGGAATGCACATGTAGTGCATTCTAAGGTAGTCTAGAGGTTGTTTAGTGACAAGATGAATGAGGGCCATCCAATCCATACTAGATTTTATATAATTGAGAAATAAATATAATGTGTGAAGCCACTGAGATTTCAGGGTTTGTTACCAAATCATAGGGTAGTCAAACCTGATTAATACCAGCACCTCTTTTCAATGGTCTTAGCATAAGTCCCAGGATTGACTTGGGTCTCATGTCCAAATCTGAAAAAAGGTCAGTGACCTGGAGTATAGAATAATCTGTTGAGCTGAGACAGGTTTCATGTTCCATTTGGGTATGCCAGAAATAAACTGTCTAGAATGTTTGGAGTCATTTTCCAAAAGAACAGTAATGAGATATTAAATGTCTTCTGTATGCTCCATGGTATATTAAGTTGTGTGGTAGATAAACTCTTCTGTATATAGTTGGCAATTTCTGATAGTATTTCCTGACCAAAGCCCCTAGCTATAAGGGAAAATATTTGAAAGTAAGAATATAGTCTATTTTCGTCACACAGATTAATTTGATATTTTACAGCTTAACAACCAAAAATTTTAGCGTAATTTTCTCCCTCTCACCCCTGCCCCTTTCATGACTAGGTGGTAATACTTCTCAATTTTGTTCTGTTTCTTAAATATATAAGAGGTTTATGCAAAATCCTTATTTTCTGTAACATTCTTATCTGGATTGGTTTTTATTAAATATGAATACATTTGTCTTAGGGAAAAATAAATTTATTTCCTTGGAAATCCTATGAAAGTAGAAAGTTAAACTATAGGGTTTACCAGTAATATCATGTTTGGAGAATTCTCATCAACTTTAATCTTGTTCCGGGATCAATTTTTATTTCAGAATACTTTTAACTCAAAAATAGTGCAGGGAATTATAAGCATTCCAAGAGCGAGTGTGCACGTGCAAACACATGCATACACACACATGCACACACACACACACACACACACACATCTTTCTCTACACTAGGAATTATATAGTGTAATCAGAGAGCTCATCATATACATATATTTTCCTTATTTTGAATTTCAGATCTCTTAGGAAAATTCATACTTCACAATTAGGCACAATCTCAAGGGGGAAGCCCTTATTAATAGTACAGATTAACCTCCTTACATATGGCTACACTTTCTTGATCCTATAATTTACACGTGGACACCTACTCTAATTAGATGCTGCAATGTAGTCAAGAGAAATAGAAGACAAAAAAAACAACTTGTGATCAGTTAAATGTCCAAATAAGTAAACAAGTCAACAATTTGAAACCATTGGATGATTTCAAATGGAACCAGAATTATCTTGATTTCAAGAAAGAAATGAGACATAAAATGAACTGAAGTGCGTTTCATGTTTGATGCAGGTATCTGCTTTAAGAGGAATAGAGACAACTCACAGGTTAACAACTGAAAATGGATAGTGAAGGGATTTGGTGACCAGCCTTCTTAGGCAAAATTAAGACAGTAGGTTGTTAAGATTATAGACTAGTGGGGAAAAGAAGAACATCTATGTATTATTAACCTCAGGAGGCCCCTTTTGGGAAGAAGTGAGCAACATTAATACCTGTATATAAAAACTAATGTGTGGAGACATTTTCCTTCAAAATTCTGCAATAAAGATTATAGTATTATGGTTAGGCATGAGAAGAGCTTGGAAGTCACCATCCCATCCTAAAAAGAAGTGAAAAAGTTTAACAGATGAAAACCCAACTTTTCTTGGATGTGCAAGAGAAGGGAGGACACAGGCATACTGCTGCCCTCTAAATTTCAGAGACAGGCTAATAGAGAGAGTCACACCTTACTGCAACAGAAACTCACCAGCAGAAGGAAACTTGGTAACCAGAGATGGAATAGGAAAACCTCAACTTTAATTGATAATTTGCTAGATGCTCAGTCTGGACAACCCTTGAGAGTTAAAAGCTCCAGGGAGATCCAGTCATAGGAGGTCTTCACAAGTTTGTGAGATTCACACCTCCAGGAGCTCAACTACCTTTTACAATAAATATCAAAGCAAAATTCCCTCATGTTCCCAGGAGGGGAAGGGGAAAAGGAACCATTTTTGAAATATGCCAAAGTGCTCAATTCTTTTAAGAAGGCCTGTTTCTGGGCAAAGTAACCAGAGTCTAACTAACTGGGGTATTATCCGATCCTAACTAACCTGAGGGAAGAGAAATATCCAACTCTAGCCCTACCTAGCTTTCCATATGGCAGAAAGAAAATACCTAATGTCACTTCACTCCAGCCATTCTGTCTCACATAAGGGACAGAGGTACTGAGAAACCTTGTAAATTTCAGAGTCTAGAGGCTTACTATGAGATTGAGAATTGTAGTACCACAAAATACATTATCTCCTCCACACCCTGCCACCATATTTTTAAAAGTCTTTATAGCAGCCCCTTTTACCCATTACATTATATCTGATTATCAAGAAAAAAATTACAAAGCACACTTAGGGGCAAACAAACAAAAACAATTTGAAGAGACAGAGCAAGCATCCAAACTAGACATGACAAGGATGTTGGAATTCTCAGACAAGGAATTTAAAACACTTATAATATGCAAAGGTCTATCATAGATTAAGTATACATAATATAAGGATAGATGGGCAATGCAAACAGAGATATGGAAATCCTAAGGCAGAACCAAAATACTAGGGGAAAAATAACTATAAAAGAAATAAAGCATGACTTTGATGGGCTTATTGGTAGATTGGACACAGCTAAGGAAAGAATCTGTGAGCTAGAGTATATATCAATAGAATCTTTGACCTTGAGCATGTATCAAGAGAATCCTCTAAAACCAAAAAGCAAAGAAAACAAAGACTGGAAAGAAAAGACCAAAATATCCAGGACTGTGAGACAACTACGCAATGTATAACATATAGTGGGAATACCAAAAGGAGAAGAAAGAAACAGAAGAAATATTTAAAACAATAATGACTAAGAATTTTCCCCAAATTAATATCAGAGACCATACTATTAAATCCAGGAATGCCAGAGAATACCAAAGAAGATAAATGCAAAAACTACATGTAGGCATATTATTTTCAAATTAAAGAATATCAAAGACAAAAAAAAATTCTGAAAGGAGCTGAAGAAGATAAGGTGGGACCTTATGTACAGAGGGATAAAGATAAGAATTATATCTGGCTTCCCTTCAGTCATCATGGAATCAAGAAGAGAGTAAAATATTTAAAGTGCTGAGAGGAAAAAAAAAACAACAACTGTAATTTAGTACCTTGTGAAATTACTCTTCAGAAATGGAGACAAAAACTAAGAATGCTCTAAATATTTTAACAACAATAACAATTAAATTGAAGTGAAGGAAAGATAAATATCAAATATTGAGAGAATCTATTGCCAGTAAACCTGCCTTACAACAAATGTTAAAATAAGTTCTTCAGAGAGAAAAACATAATAGTATGCAAGAAACTGAGATTTATGTAAAGTAAGAAAAAGCATCAAAGAAGGAGTAAGTTAAGGTAAAATACAAACATTTTTTTTTCTTATTGTTAGTTTGATTTAACCGATAACACTTTGTTAAAAGTAACACTGCCTAAAATGTATTTAATTATGTATGTTTATATATAAGTAAAGTGAATGACAGCAATATATATTTTAATGTCAGAAAGAGCAGATTTTAAAGCAAGAAACGTTATCATGAATAAAGGGAAATATTACATAATGATAAAGGGGTCAATTTTCCAAGAAGATATAGCAATCTTTAATGTGTATGCACCTTACAACAGAGTATCTAACTATGTGAGGCACAAACTAATACAATTGCAAAGACAAAGAGATGAAGCCACTATTATAATTGGAGACTTCAATACCTCTTTATCAGAAATAGACAGATCTAGCAGATAGAAAATCAGAAAGAACATAGTAGAACTCAACAACACCATCAATCATAGCATATAATTGATGTTTACAAATATTTCATCCAATAATAGAAGATACATTCTTCTCCACTTTAAAAAATTTAAAAGAATAAAATTTATAAAGTACTTGATCTCCAAGCACAATGAAATTAAACTAAAAATCAGTAACAGAAAGATAAGTGGCAAATCCCAGAATATGGGGAGATTTAACAATACAATTCTAAGTAACACATAGGTCAAAGAAATCTCAAGAGAAATTAAAGAAAATATTGAATTAAATGAAAATAAAAACACAACTCACCAAAACTTGTGGGATATAATGAAGTAGTCAGAGGGAAAATGATAGCATTGAATGCATATATTAGAACAGAAGGAAGAATTAAAACCATCATCTAAGTTTCCACGTAGAAAACTAGAAAAATAGAAGCAACTTCAACCTAAAATGAACAGAAGAAATGACAAGAATTAGAGCAAAAATTAATGAAATTGAAACAGGAAATCAATAGAGAAAAACAGTGAAATCAAAAGCTATTTCTTGGAAAAAAATATCCCTAAGCTTCTTGCCAGGCTATCTAAGAAAAAAGAGGAGAAGACATAAATTATAATTATCAGAAATGTAAAAGGAAAAATCACTACAGATCCTATGGACATTACAAGGATAATAAAGGAATAGTATGAACAGTTCTATGCTCATAAATTTGAAAGCTTAGATTAAATGAACTAACTCCTATAAAGATACTATTTGCCAAAGTTCACACAGAAAGAAAATAGAAAATCCAAATAGGCCTATATCTATTAAAGAGATTGAGTCAATAATTAACTTCCAAAACACAAAGCACCAGGCTCAGATGGATTCACTGGTGAATTTAACCAAACTTGTAAGGACAAAATTATAATTCTCTATAATTTCTTTCAGAATAGTTATACAGAGGGAATATTTCCTAGCTCATTTTATAAGGCCAGCAATACCAGAATACCAAAACCAGTTAAGACATTACAAGTGGGGTCCCCTGGGTGGTTCATTCAGTTATGCATCCAACTCTTGATTTCAGGTCAGGTCATCTCATGGTTTTGTGAGTTTCAAGCCCCATGTTGGGCTGTGTCTGACTCTGTGCAGCCTGAGTGGGATTCTCTGTCTGACCTTCCCTGGCTCATGCTCTCTCTCTCTCAAAATAAATAAACTTTAAAAAAATTTAGAAAAAGACATTACAAGTAAAAACCCTACTGAGTAATATCTCTCATAAACATAGATGCAAACATCCTGCACAAAATATTAGCAAATTAAACCCAACAATATATAAAAAGCATTATACAACATGACCAAGTGGAATTTATCCCAGGTATGCATGGCTGGTTCAACATTCAAAAATCAATTAATGTAGTTACCATCACATCAACAGGATAAAAAGAAAAATCACATGATCACATCAATAGATGCAGAAAAAGCCCTTTACAAAATCCATCACCCTTTCCTGCTAAAATTCTCACTTATATAGGAATACAGGGGAAGATTTTCAAATTGATAAAGACTATCTACAAAAAATTCACACCTAACTTGATACTTAATAGTAAGAAACTCAAAGCTTTCCCACTAACATAAGGAACAAGGCAACTATGTGCCATCTTTTTTTTTTATTTATTTGTTTACTTTTTATTAAATTTTTTAAATGTTTATTTTTGAGAGAGAGAAAGAGACAGAACATGGGTGGGGGAGGAACAGAGAGGGAGACACAGAAACTGAAGCAGGCTCCAGAATCTAAGCTGCCAGCATAGAGCCCGATGCAGGTCTGGAACTCACAAGCTGTGAGATTATGACCTGAAACAAAGTCCGATGCTTAACAGACTGAGCCACCCAGGCGCCCCAATGTGCTATCTTACTACTTCTTTTCAATATCATTCTAGAAGTCCAAACTTATGTAATAAAACAAGAGAAGGAAATTTACAATAAAGAGTATACAGATTTGGAAGGAAGAAAGAAAACTGACATGATTGTGTAGGAAATCTAAACTTGATTTGCAGTTTCAATACAATCCCAATCAAAATCCTGGGAACTTATTTTGGAGACATCAATTAACTGAATCTAAATTTTATATGGAGAGGCAAAAGATCCAGAATAGCCAATACTGAAGAAGAATAACAATGTCCAAAGTCTGACACTACCTGACCTCAAGTCTTACTACAAAGCTATGGTAATTTAGGCAATGTGGTATTAGTGGAAGAACAGGCAAATAAATCAATAGAACAAAACAGAAAGCACAGAAATAGACCCAAATAAATACAGTCAAGTGATCCTTGACAAAGGAACAAAGAAAACACAATGCAACAAACATCTTCTTTTCAACAAATGGTGGTAGAACAATTAAACTCACATGCAAAATAATAAATCTAGACACAGACATAACACCTTCACAAATATTAACTCAAATGGAAGATAGATCTAAATGCAAAATATGATACGTTAAAATTCCTAGAAGATTGTATAGGAGAAAATATATATGATCTTGAGTATGGCTATGTCTTTTCAGAAACAATACCAAAGACATAATCCATGAATTAAATAATTGATAAGCTGGACTTCAATGAAATTAAACACTTTTTTTTTATCTGCAAGAGACAGTGTTAAGCCACAGACTAGGAGAAAATATTTGCAAGAGACATAACTAGAAGACTTGCATTTTTCCACAGGAGACATGCAAATGGACAGCAGGTACATTAAAAAGGAGCTCAACATCATTAATCATAAGGGAAATGCACATCAAAACCACAATGATATGTCATCTCGTATCTGCTAGAATGGCTATTGCCAAAAAGATAAGAAATAGCAAGTGTTGGTGAGGATCTGGAGAAAAAGGAATTTTTAAGCACCTTTGGTGGGAATGTGAATTGGTACACCTGATATGGAAAACAGTGTGGAAGTCCCTCAAAAAGGTAAAAATAGAACTACCATATGACCAAGCAATTCTACCTTTGGGTGTATGGCCAAAGGAAATGAAAACAGAATCTCAAAGATAAATTTACATTCCCACATTTGTGGCAGTTTAATCACAATAGCCAAGATATAGAAACAACGTAAGTGTCAATGGGTGAATGGATAAAGAAGGTGTTATATATGTATACAATGAACTATAACCCAGCCATGAGAAAATGCATCCTGCCATTTACCACAACATAGCATAGATGTTATGCTTGCTAAATAAGTCAGAGAAAAAAAAATACTGTATGCTATCATTTATATGTGAAATCTATAACAAACAAACCAAAAAAGCTAAATTCATAGAAACAGAGACTAGAAAGGTGATTCCCAGCGATGGGGAGATGGAAAGATGTTGGTCAAAGAGTAAAAATTTCCACTTACAAGATGAATGAATTCTGGGGATCTAATGTACAACATGACGATTATAGTTAATAATACAATATTATATACTTGATTGCTAACAGAATAGATCTTAAATGTTCTCACACACACATAAAAAGAAATGGTAATTATGTGATATGCTGGAGGTATTAGCTATAGCGGTAATTATTTTGAAAAATATGTGTACCATACAAAAACTTTCTACACCTCAAAATTACACAACCTTATGTATTATGTTATTGAGATAACCCTGGGGGGGTGTTCAGCAGGTCCATGGTATGCTGTTACAGCAATGCTGAGGAATTAAGTCATAAATATTGAGATTTCTTCCTCAACATTTATTCTATTCCTCCTCCTTGAACAATGAACCATGTGGTTCAATAAGATTGACCTCTACTTTTACTGTTCCCCAGGGGTACACCCTGGTTATTCTCAGAACATTTGTTTAACAGCCACTGTAAATTATAGCCACACTTTTCCCTTGGTTAAACAAAGAACTGTGTAGTACCATGCTGTGGCAACCATCTTGCAATCATAAGGGAAGTCTGCCTGAGGTAACACAGGCATTTGGAATATGGTAAAGCCAGGAAAAAATGCAGAAAAACAGAGCCAGAATCCTGAAAAAATGTTTAATGCCTGTAGCCTATATTTGAATTTATAAACTGATAATTTCCCTTATTTATTTTGAATTGGATTGTCTATAACTTGTAACCAAAAACATCCTATCTTATAAAAATAGGCATTTTCATCTATTTTAAAGTTGCTAAAACTGAAACTTAAAGAGTTTATATTAATTATCCAAGACCTCTAAGCTACCAATTATCTGGGCTGGAATCAAAAATGCCTCGATACAACACCAAATCCATTGAATTGTTCATTTAAGAAAATTTATCTTTGCAACGGAAAAAGAAATTGCAATATCAGAAATCAGTTATGTCATAAAAATAGGAGTGAAGGGTTAAGTTTTAAAATAAGCAAATAGTGAGCATTTGGCAAGATAAAATGGTATTATATATGAAGTTTTTTTTTCTTTCCTAGAGGGTCTTAGTAAATCTCATGGCTGCCAAATTTTCCCAAAGGGAAAACATATAAGATGCATACTCTCTGGGGTTCCTCTAATAGTTGGTTCTTGGTCAGCTACCTGTCCAGCCTGTCCTTGATAAGAATGTTAAGATGTAGCAAAAGCATTCAAACTATCTAATGAGACTTGAGCTGAGACTGACAAATGTACATCAAAGTAATTTTCTCTTGAGCACCTGCGGGTTGAGGCAGGTGTCAAAGAACTTTGTGTTAATGAGGGAGAAAAGAAGAGAGTATTCTTCTGATATTCACTCTCGTCTCCCCACTTTTGGGCATCAAATTGCCTGAGCAAGTAATTTTACTTACCTTGCCTGAGTTCCTTCCTATAGTAGGAGGTCACTTTCTGATGACATGCTGACAGCTATATAAACACACAATTTTTTTTACTCATTTTTTAGTTTTATTTAAATTCCAGTTAACATACAGTGTAATATTAGTTTCAGGTGTACAATATAGTGTTTTAATACTTACATATAATATCTGGTGCTCATCACAATGATGGCACACCTTAATCCCTCTCAGCTATTTAATTCATGCCTCCACCTACCTCCCTTCTATTGTTTTATACATTTTTAATTGAAATAGTAATGATGACAGGGGAGCCACCCAGGCTCTGTGCTGATAGCTTGGAGCCCAGAGCCTGCTTCAGATTCTGTGTCTCCCTCACTTTCTGCCCCTCTCCTGCTAACACTCTTTCTCTCTCCCTCAAAAATAAATAAATGTTAAAATTTTTAAATAGTAATGATGACAGGCAGACTCTGGAAAGAAAAGGAAATGGAAAAGAATAGCACTTGAAACCCTTCTTTAGACAAAACAACATATTATTTATTCTGTGACTCTGTGGTTGCACATGTGTCTTATAGTAGTGACATAAAATTCCCTATGCGTTTCTTTTATTATGTCATCGATTTTCCTTCTGTTATTAAATATATTTGGAAATATCACTGAATTTTGCAACATATTCTATTCTTTGGGATGGTAAATTTATTTAACCATCATGCAATAGTGAACATTTAATTATTTCCAATGATTTAAAAACCAAACTCTATGTGCGTAATGGATTTTTCTCCTATTTAAGTATAGATTTTCCATGAGCAAAAGGTAGGTTAAAAGGTATAAACTTTAGATTACTTTTGGTAGAGAATTGACAATTGCTTTCTGGAAAGGTTACATCAGTGTAAAACCATGTTGGAAGTATAACTAAACTGCCCATATTTTACTCCTGTCACCATTACCAACATGGGAGTTACTGATTTCCATCATTTCTTATCTGAACAAAACCAACATATTATAATGTTGGTTTTATTTACTTTAAAAACTAAAGCATTGACTTTTTCTTTCCATTAATGCTTTTTATATTAACTGTAAGTCACATATTCTCCTCTGCCTTCTAATCTGTAAGTATTTTTAAGTTTTTATGGATTTTTGGGGGGTATTATTATCATCATTTGATTCAATTATTCTCTCTGGTTTGCTGTTAGTATTTTATTTAAATGTGGAGTTTCTAAACTTGGAAACTGATCAAATCATGATTTTTTGGTCTCAAAATATTTAGATTTTTTAAATCAAGAATAGAATAAAATATCCATCAATAATTCTGTGAGATACTTAAGGACATACTTTTTGGTTTGGTTTACATTTAACTTTCACCTATCTGAATTTTAATATGTGTTTTGCCAGAGAGGATTTATTTTTTTCATTATCTCTGTCTTCATTCAGAAGGCAACAGAGCCCAGTTTGTAAACACAGTGATGAAGATTGCTTAAAAAGGAGTCAAAATATCTTATTCTCTTTTTATTCTTGTATCAATATTAACATACAAGATCCTGTATTTAAAGAATACACTCCATTAAGAGATGGTGCGCAAACTGCAGTGCAAAGCAAAAAGGGAAAAAAAATAATTGAATGCTATGGTGTAATAAAGAGGGGAGGGAGGAAGAGAGAGAGAATGAGTGAGCTCATGAACATGCTACAACAGCTGGCGATGATGGCATTAAAGAACATTTCATAACAGAAACATCCATTAATTTAGTTAAGTAGAAGGAAAAAAAAAAACCAGATACAGTTGTAAATGAGTTCTAAGTAGGCTCAAAGATGTCTCTGACACGAGAACTTAAGAAGAGGGAAAGTAGTGAACAACAGGCACGTTAGGAGTTTAGGGTCTGAATACAGTGTTGTTAATTCCAGGCCCAAGAGTTTGCTTTATCAATAGGAAAATAATGAACAGTTATCCGAAGATGTTTTTCAAAGGAGTGGTCTGAACAGGGCTCTGATTTTAAGAAAATTACCCTGGCAGAGAATCGGTTTTCTGGGATAGGTGAAGCCTCAAAGTATGAAGACTAGTATAGATAAATAGTATTGGATTTTGACTTAGGGCAAGTTGAGTAAAAGTGAATGTGGAGTTTTAAATGAAAGAAAATGGTAGAGGCAAATATCTAAAATGTCAAATTAATAGGAGTAGATGGAGAATGAGCTGAAAATAAACTCAAATTTGTCATTTGAAATATTGATTAGTTCCTGGTTTCAAGTATCCAATATGCACTTGAAATTGTGTGGCTACAGCCTAGGAGAGACCATGAATACAGACACAGAGCTGAAAGTCATTAGTATAGATATGACAGATGATGCTGTGGGATAGGTACCATTGCCCGGAAAAGCTAATCAATAGTGTGACTACTTAAGGGGTAAGTAGGGAAAAGATACAATGAAAGGAGAAGTTAACAATATCTTCAATAGAAGATAACAGAAGAAATAAGCAAGAAAGTAGCAGAATAAGGGAGTGGCATGAAATAGCTTGGTACCAAAAGGCATCACAAAATGCAGGTGAGAAAAACCCCTTTGGAGTTGGTGTATGTGACGTTAGAATATATTACAAATATCAAAAAACAAACAACCAAAACAACAAAAAAAACCCTCTAATTTACCAAGCTAGATTACAAAGAGTTAAGGATTTCATAGTAGATGGAGAAAAGGAGTCAGCTATTATAGACTATTGTTTGGAAAAATCTATCGCACAAATAAAGGGGGGGAAAGCCAAAACAGCTTGAGGAATTGTACAGTTGAAGGAAGACTCTCTTAGGAAGATAAACAAATGGTTTGTCACTGACAATATTTTTGTTGTTCAGTTGCCATGAAAATCTATTTAAAATATGGATTTAAACATGAAAACAAGACATCCAAGAGGCCAGAAAAGGATAGAAAAGGGCCATTTACACAACAGAAAAAAGCCAGTAGGGGAATAAACATGGAAATTTCAAGACAACAAAAAGGAGGCAACTCTATATGGCATTAACCCAAATAATAATATAAGGGGTTCTTTTATGGAAATAAAAGGGCCAGAAGTAAAACTGTAGGGTGAAAAAGAATAAAATATTGGTAAAAGCCATCGCTAAAAATACATCCAGTGTTAAGAGGAAATAAAATAATATTTTGGCAGCAGTGAGAGATCCACTATGATACAAAAGCATAAACTTTTGCAAGAAAAGAAAAACAAATTTGTGGATTCACCTAGCAACATAAGAATGCTTTCATACTTTGGAGCCTGGGGCCAGACATAAGCATGATTCTTCAATTCACATGTTTATTTCACAACACATTCAATGGCCAAATATTAAGAATATACTGTGCACTTTTAGTAGATATGACTCGGGTGGAGATATAAAAATGAAACACAGGACACAGTTCTAACCATTAAAAAGTTAAGAATTTAGAGGATTTGAGGGAAGAGTAAAGTGAGGACAGATAAGACTGATAAATATGCAAGAATAAGAGATTAAAAACTTGATTTTACACAGTAACGTTATCATGAAGAAACAAAGGATTCATTAGACAATTTTAAACAAGCGTATAACATGACCCATTTAATATTTTAGCAGGTCGACTCTGTTCTGGGGGTAGAGAATGGGTTGGAGGAGGAGACAAGTAGAGGACTTTCAGCAGTCCGACTGAAAAGTGATGAGCTTAAGTCAGTGGCAGCAGGGATAAAGGAGAAGAGTTTGGGATATGAGAGCTATTAGGGAGGCATATTGAACAAGAGTGTGTAATTGGGTCAAGAAAAGTGAGACAAGGGAGGGGCTAAAAGTCATTCTACTGGTAAAGAAGTGCTATTAACTGAAAATAGTAAAAGAGAAGTGAGAAGAATGTTCTGGAATGTGTAAAGATATTGCTAAGAAAAATGGGGAAAAAAAAGAGTTGAAAGAGTATGTAATTCTAGTTAGGAAATAAGTATATAATTGATATAGCATGCCATGGAATCTAGATTGGTGCAAATGGAATTAAAAGGCTTAAAGAGGATATGGATGTAGAGATCAAGGTGGCACGCAAAAACCGGTCCAGTAGGTATTATAGAATGGAGAAAATTGAGGGCAAAAATATTCTCTTTCTCAGTAGGCTGAGATACACACTTTGACTTTTAGCCTTGGCTTCTGTGACTGTCCACATGTTGCTGATTCCAAATTTTTACATCCCCAGTCCTGGTCTCTCTCTAAAGCTTCAACATCCTATTTATAACTGTTTTGTGTTTTTACCTCGATTTTCAATAGACACTTCAAACTTAACCCATTTCCTAAACTGATTCTATTATTTCTGACCTGGGATGGTATTAGAAATGTTCACAGTCAATATGGAACAGGTTCCAACTGGGTATTCAACTAATCAGAATGGACAACAGTAATAAGCAAGTGGTGAGCCAGACCAGTGGGTATCAGCTAAAGAGCAAAGTCTTCTATCATTTTGCTTTGAAAGTATTTGTTACACGGTATCATCTGATTGTGCCATCATCAAGAACCCCAAGGTAAAATTATTGGAACTATTATTTGTTTATTCCCACATCCATCTGTCATCAAGTAATGCTGAAACTATGGCAAATGTATTTTTTAATTTTGTTTTTCTCCATTCCCATAGTCTTTAGTCTGTGCCTTTAATGCCTTAATTAGATCTTACCTAAACTATTTCACTAACGTTTTATCTGGTCTCCAAGCGTCTAATCATTCACTATATTTTGTAGGCTTCAAATTCATTCTTCTACTTATTTGTTCAACAGATGACCTCTCACTAGGCAATAATCAAATCCAATTTTTTAGATGTATTTCTGAATACTCATTCTATCTGCTAGATATTTAAAATAGAGTTAGTACCTATTGTCGTAAAAATATTCCAAGAAATAGAAGAGGAAGAAAAGCTTCCAAATATATTCTATGAGGCCATCATTACCCTGATACCAAAATAAGACAAGATACCACCAAAAAAAAGGAAAACTACAGACCAATATCCCTGACGAACATGAGTGGAAAAATTCTCAAAATATTAACAAGTGCATACAACAGTACATTAAAAAGACCATTCATATGATCAGGTGGGATTTATTCCTGGGACATGAGGTGGTTCAATATTCAAAAATCAATGTTATATACCACATCAACAAGACAAAGAATCATCTCAACAGATGTAGAAAAAGCATTTGACGATATTCAGCATCAAATGATGATAAACCTCGACAAAACGGGGTTAGAGGAAACATACCTCAAAATAAAGGGCATATATGAAATACCCACAGCTAATGTCATCCTCAGTGGTGAAAAACTGACCAGGGTCAGGAACTAGACAAAGAGGTCCACTCTCACCACTTTTATTCAACATAGTACCAGAAGTTTTAACCACAGCCATCAGGCAAGAAAAAGAAATAAAAGGCATCCATATTAGTAAAGAAGTTAAACTATGATTATTTTCATACAACATGATATTATAGATGAAAATCCTGAACGTTTTACCAAAAAACTGCTAGAAGTAATAAATAAATTCAACAAAGTGTCAGGATGTAAAATCAGTACCCAGAAATTGGAGCATTTCTCTACACTAACAATTAAGTCATAGAGAAATTAAAACAACAACAACAACAACAACAACAAACATCATTTGCAATTGTACTGAAAAGAATAAAATACCTAGGGATAAACTTTTTTTTTATTAAAAAATGTTTAGTTTATTTATTTTTTAGAGAGAGAGAGAGACAGAGCACAAGTGAGGGAGGGAGAGGGAGACACAGAATCTGAAGCAGGCTCTAGGCTCTGAGCTGTCAGCACAGAGCCTGATGTGGGGCTCAAACTCATGAACAGTGAGATCATAACCTGAGCTGAAGTCAGATGCTTAATCGACTAAGCCACCCAGGTGCCCCCCTAGGGATAAACTTAAAGAAGTTAAAGTCCTGTACTCTGGAAACTATAAAACACTGATGAAAAAAATTAAAGATAACACAAATGGAAAAAAAAACATTTCATGATCATGGATTGGAAAAATTGTCAAGATGTCCATATTACTCAAAACAATCTACATATTCAAAGTAATCCCTACCAAAATATCAACAGCATTTTTCACAAAACTAGAACAAATAATACTAAAATTTGTATGGAACCACAGAAGACCCCAAATAGCCAAAGCAATCCTGAGAAAGAACAAAGCTGGAGGTATCACAATTCCAGATTTCAAGTAATCAAAAATAGTATGGTACTGGTGCATGCGCGCGCGCACACGCGCACACACACACACACACACACACACACACACAAAAAATAGACACACAGATCAATGGAACAGAATAGAGACCCCAGAAATAAACCCATATACATATAGTAAATTAATCTATGGCAAAGAAGACCCAAATATTTAAGGGGGAAAAGACAATCTTTTCAACAACATACAACTTAGAACACAAAAACCCAAACAATCCAATTTAAAAATGGGGAGAGAATATCAATAGAAATTTTTCCAGAGAAGACATAAAGATGGCCAACAGACAAATGGAAACATGCTCAACATCACTCATCAGGGAAATATCACAAAATCACAATGAGATATCACTTCACATGTGTTAAAATGGCTAAAATCAAGGAGACAAGAAACAAGTGTAAGAGAGAATGTAAATTAGTAAATCCACTGTTTAAAACAGTATGGAGATTCCTCAAAAAGTTAACAATAGAGATACATGATCCAATAATTCCACTCTTGGGTACTTCCTCAGGGAAAATGAAAGCACTAACTTGAGAAACACATATCCACCACTATGTTTACTGCAGCGTTATTTACAACAGCCAAGACATGGAAACAACCTAAGTGTTCATCAAAAGATTAGTGGACTGGAGTGCCTGGGTGGCTCAGTAGGTTAAGTGCCTGACTCTTGATTTTAGCTCAGGTCATGATCTCACGGTTCATGAGACCAAGCTCCACAGTGGGCTCTGCACGGACAGTGTGGAGCCTGCTTGGGATTCTTTCTCTCTCTGCCCCACTGGCTGGCACAGTCACTCTCTCTCTCTCAAAATAAACAAACTTAAAAAAAGATGAGTGGATAAAGAAAAGTGATATATATGTATATATATGCATATATGTATATATATGTATGTATGCATATGATAGAATATTTAACAGCCATATAAAAAATGATGACATCATGCCACATGAGATAACATAGAGGGTATTGTGCTAAGTGAAATAAGTCAGATTGATAAAGACAGATACTGTATGATTCCACTCAAGAGTAGAATCTAAACAAAAAGCAGAGCCAGAACTATAAATACAGAGAACAAATGATGGTTGCCA
Organism: Panthera uncia; assembly: GCF_023721935.1. Classification (NCBI taxonomy): domain Eukaryota; kingdom Metazoa; phylum Chordata; class Mammalia; order Carnivora; family Felidae; genus Panthera; species Panthera uncia. The sequence goes on along the minus strand of NC_064818.1, from coordinate 64,078,897 downwards.
GAGAGAAGGGGGTTGGGTGGCTGGGAAAAATGGGCAAAGAGGAGTGGGAGATACAGGTCTCCAGTTTCGAAATGAGTAAGTCATGGGAATAAAAAGCAGATGATAAGAAATATAGTCAATGATATTTTATTAGTGATGTAATGGGAAAGATGGTTGTTATACTTCTGGTGAACACAGCACAACCTATAAACTTGTCAAATCACTAAGCTGTACACCTGGAACTAGTGTAACATTGTGTGTCAACTATACATAAAAAAAAAAAAAAGACATTCAGGGGCACCTGGGTGGCTCAGTTGGTTGAGTATCTGACTTCAGCTCAGGTCATGATCTCATGGTCCGTGAGTTCAAGCCCCACGTCAGGCTCTGTGCTGTCAGTTCGGAGCCTGGAGCCTGTTTCGGATTCTGTGTCTCCCTCCCTCTCTGCCCCTCCCCAACTCACGCTCTATCAAAAAATGAATAAATGTGGGGCGCCTGGGTGGCTCAGTCGGTTGGGCGGCCGACTTTGGCTCAGGTCATGATCTCTCAGTCCGTGAGTTCGAGCCCCGCGTTGGGCTCTGTGCTGACAGCTCAGAGCCTGGAGCCTGTTTCAGATTCTTTGTCTCCCTCTCGCTGACCCTCCCCTGTTCATGCTCTGTCTCTCTCTGTCTCAAAAATAAATAAAACGTTAAAAAAAATTTAAAAAAATGAATAAACGTTAAAAAAAAGACACATTCAGCACATACACAGAAATACTCATTATGGTTCAGTATTTCTAGATTCCCTTAGTATTTATTTAAAACTCTTTCAGCCATCACTGAGATACATTAAAATCATATATCCACATCAGTCTTCCCAAACTAGATTTTCTGATTCAGAAATTATGACTTATCACATCCCTGTTTACTGAGTAAACATGGATTTTTTTCAATAAGAAGGAAAATGGAAGAAAGGGCAAAGAGAAAAATAAGTTAGATCTAGATGATTCTGAGTTTGATATTTGTAGTTAAAGAAACATGGAGTCAAGAATTAAGGGAAATCTCTGGGTTGCTATGATGGAAAAGTGGTAAGGGTTTTTGGAGTTGAAAAGGCAAAATTCTGAGGCCAGGATATTCCCATCACTTCCCATCACATTTGTTAGAGTATTAAGAGATGATAGCTAACAGAGGAGTTGAGAGGAATATTATAATCTAAGTAATGAGATCTTTCAGGAACTTGGAAGAGAATTCATCAATGTAGTGGACGGCTGCATGAAAGATGGAGAAGGGCTAGTTTCAACACCTGGACATATATACTGATTTGCATTGTTAAGATCAACAGGTTCGATACCACACACCCTGCACCTGAGCTTTGTAGTTTGAGACAAGCAACTGTGTCATTTTAAAAGTGCAAACTCTTCTTTTAAATTGTTTAACATTTATTTTTGAGAGACAGAGAGAGAGAGACAAAGCATGAGCGGGGGAGGGGCAGAAAGCGAGGAGACACAGAATCTGAAGTAGGCTGCAGGCTCTGAGCAAACTGTCAGCACAGAGCCCGATGTGGGGCTCGAACCCACACACTGTAGATCATGACCTGAGCCGAAGTCAGATGCTCAACCAACTGAGCCACCCAGGCGCCCCACAAGTTCAAACTCTTCTAAATGTGGAAACTCATTTCCCTTTTATACTCGTATGTAATGAATCCTGTTCTAACTCTCTTTGGGAGACAAGAGAAGAATCCTCCTGTGAGAAAGAAAAAAAAAAAAAAAGACTGTACTGCCTTATTTTCTGGTTCATGTGTTAAGGAGAATAAATTTCATCACTTGAGTTTAGGGGCTAGGTAAAGGAACAGTGAATTAAGTTATTAGGAATAGTAGGGAGAATAGGGTATTTGTTAAGAGAACAGGCCCTGGAGTCAGTCTGTGTCACTTATCATCTCTTGGGACATGTTATTTTTCTTGGCTTTCTCATCTGAAAAATAAGGATGGATGTAATTAATTTGCTGAGATATTATAAAAACTGAACAACTAAGAAGAGAATCTGGCATATAGAAAGTGCTCAATAATTATCCTTCATGGGGATGCTGTGACTATAATGACGTTTACACATTTGGCTGGAAAGGAAACAGACATCTAGGCAGGTCATAATACCCTTTTCCTGTGTTATTCACAAGCATTTCTGGAAGAACTCAACAATGTTTCTAAAGATAAGAAGAGGCAGACATCTTAAACTCACTCAGAGCTCACTCATATCCCTATTCTTATTTTCTTGAGGATGAATCAAAATTGTGTTTTCTAAAACTATAAAATGAAAGCTCTGGAAGTAAAAGAAAAATTGCCATGGTGTTTTACTAGGTCTTAAAGTACACATTCATATGTATCAACAGCAAACAAAATACTTTTTTTAAATTTCACATTTAGAAGCAAAAGGCATGGAACATTCTCATTTTCTCATTCCTGGGATTCTTTTCCCTTCCTTACTGAAAAGATGCTGGTTGTTGCTGCTGATGTAAAGTCCCCCTATATTTCTCATGTATCTATATATTCCAGTGTTTGGAACACTTATCTGAGGGGAAAATTCAGTGTTGGAAAACTTACCTGGGGAAATAAAAAGGACCTGTTTTGAGTAAGTTGTATCATGACTAGAAGAATAAATTCATGCTCAATTTCTGTAACAACATTAGGTCAACCCATTCTTACTGATGTTATACTCATAGTTCATAAATGCTCTTTAGTGAAGGGTTACATCTGTCTTATTCAGAAACTACAGGCTAACAAGCATTCCTAAAGGATCACTGAAACCTCAAGATCCCTTATGTCCTATTTGGCTCTCCTACATATGACATTTTAGTAACAATAATAACTCAGATTAGTTGGCTGTCACCCCACCTCCAATGCTCAGGAGTATCCTTTTACCCCCAAACCCTAGCTCTTGTCCAAAAAATACTGAATACTCAAGAATGATGTTTACTATGTACTCATAAACAAGCCATCTCCAACTGGATACTGATGCCATCTCCTGTCCTTCAGTCTCCTCCAGGTACATTTTGGGTCCCCTGTGCCTGAAGGTAATGCTGTTTCTGGGAGGTGTTTACTAGAAATTACTATGTCCTCTGACTTCTACTAAATGAAGGCATAAGGTCCCTTGAGATACTTAAATTGTAAAGTGTATTACCATGAGAATGTGAAGAATTTCTAACTCCTCTTTGGTCACACTCTGTTAGAGGTAAATTCAATGATTGCAACTAGTTCTTTAGCACATTAGAGATGTTTTAGCATAATAGTTCTGGCTTTCTGTTTTTATCTTGAAACTCTTGCTCTGTATCTAACTTAGAATAGAATCCCTTGGGAGTTGGATCAAATAAGTGACAAACTTTACCTGTGCTCAGCATCATCCCATAATGACAACTTTGTTAATGAGTTATTCTTCCCTTAGGAAAAAAAAATCCTTTCCAGGGAACCCCTGCAGTCTCATGAAAACAAACTTTTGACAGCCCTATGTAACAAATTGAGGAGGAACATCCGAATCTCTCTAAGATTTTAGCTGCTTATTTCCTAACTTTCTGCTCTATACTCATATTCACCTGCTGCAAAAATAAATCACCTACTGTGTTTTCCTAGGTTCTATTTCATCCCATTGATTTTATTATCAATCTGTTAAATATGGGAGTAGTTAGATCAGTGCACTTGAGAAAAGTACCAAGAAGGAAACTTTTTATGATTATAAAATGGTTCAGCCCAGTTTGGAAATGGACCATAGGCTAAGGTCATCTTCCCAACTGAAAAACTGATTAAACTGCCATCAGAAAAGACAATGTACCTCTCAGCCAGTAACAGGGATGCATCATCTTTTAAGAAAAGACAAATTCATTTTTTGGTTATATATTAGCATTTCTGCCACATGACAGTTTTTAGTTCAGTTGGGAGGAAAAATTGTCACACTTGATAATACAAATAAACATTTGAGTAGCAGAGAATCACATACTCAACGGATTAATATAAATTGTCATTCTATGGGCATGTGTTGGGATTTGGAGTTAGTCATGGAAAATGTTATAGCACAGAAGGAAACACAGCAGGGTTTTAAGGTAGGCATCACATTTAGATAGACAAGAGATAGGAGTATACATTCCAAGAGAGACATAGGATACTCATAATCTAAAAATATCCATGAATTAAGATTTCCTTGATTACAATTCATTATTGATGATATGTATCAGATATCAGGAAAGGTAGGTTCAAATGGCAGTTCATGAAGGTCAAGGGGAAAGTCTTACCCTTGTCAAATAATTCTGACACTACTAGCCCCTTTAACAGCCAATAGCTATAAAATAAAAGTTCTCCTTCCATGTCATTTAGATATTGATGATTTTCCACATTTTGTACTTGCTTGTTCCAAGTCTAGACACAGGTTTTCTCTCATGTCACAGAACAATTTTCAAACAATAGTTGGTTTGCTAAGATCTTAAAGTATAAAACAAAGCTTTCCTAATTTTACTACACTTGATCTTAGCCAAAAGGCTGAGAAGTGATAAAGCTTTCCTAATTTTAAAACCCCTTAGCTTTTTTTTATAAAGGAACTCAAGCCTGTTATCTTTTATTTAACATTTTTAATGTAAAATATCTTACTTTATAGCCCTGATGTTTTGGCAACACTAAGGAAAAAACAGTTTGGTTTAATACACTTGGTATCTGGCAACCTAATAAACTCATTAATAAATTGCAAGAGTACATCATTGTTGGAATAAGACCAACAATATAATTAGCCTTGTTTACCCATGGGTTTTTAATCACATAACAGTCACTTTATAAGGTGTGACTGGGTGTAAAACTTTAACAATCAAACCAGTTTCTGTTGAGGATTAGAATATTCCCCAATGGATCTTATAATGATTTTCATTACTTTTATAGGCAGATTTAAAAATATATATATTGTGATTCCTAATTGAAAGAATTATACTGACATGGCTATATAAAGTTGAGTGAATCCAAAAAGTTTATTTTTGCTATTGTTTCCCTTGCCTCAGGAGACATATCTAGAAATAAGTTACTATGGCTGATGTCAAAGAGGTGACTGCCTGTGTTTCCCTCTAGGATTTTTTTATGCTTCTATGTCTCACATTTAGGTTTTTAATCCATTTTGAGTTTATTTTTGCGTATGGTGTAAGAAAGTGGTCTAGTTTCATTCTTCTGCATGTTGCTGTCCAGTTTTGTCAACACCATTTGTTGAAGAGACTTTCCTGCTTTGTTGAAGATTAATTGACCTTATAATTGTAGGTTCACTTTTAGATTTTCTATTCTGTTCTACTGATCGATGTGCCTATTTTTGTGCCAGGGCCACACTGTTTTGATCACTAGAGCTTTGTACTATAACCTGAAGTCCAGGACTGTGATGTATCCAGCTTTGCTTTTCTTTTTCAAGGTTGTTTTGGCTATTCAGAGTTTTTTGTGGTTCCATACACATTTTATGATTGTTTGTTTTAGCTCTGTGAAAAATTCTGTTGTATTTTAATAAGGATTACATTAAATGTGTTGACTGCTTTAAGCAGTATAGACATTTGAACAGTATTTGTTCTTCCAATCCATACGCATCGAATATCTTTCCATTTGTGTCATCTTCAATTTCTTTCATCAATATTTTACATTTTTCAGAGTACAGGTCTGTGGTTAGGTTTATTCCTAGGTATCTTATTGTATTTGGGTACAACTGTAAATGGGATTGATTGCTTAATTTCTTTCTGCTACTCCATTATTGGTATATAGAATTGCAACAGATTTCTGTATGTTCTGTATGTTCTGTACAGATTCTGTAAATCCTGCAAATTTACTGAATTCATGTATCAGTCTAGCAAGTTTTTGATGGAGTCTTTTGGGTTTTCTATGTAGAGCATAATATCATTGGCAAATAGTGAAAGTTTTCCCTCTTCCTTGCCCACTTGGATACCTTTTATTTCTTTTTGTTGTCTGATTGCTGTGGCTAGGACTTCCAGTACTATGTTAAATAACAGTGGTGAGAGTAGACATCCCTGTTTTGTTCTTGACTGTAGAGGAATTTTTTTCTCTTAGTTTTTCTCTACTGAGAATGATATTAGCTGTGTGTTTTTCATAGATGGCCTTTCTGATGTTGAGGTGTGTTCTTTGTAAACCTACTTTGTTGAGGGTTTTATCACAAATGGATGTTCTTTGTCAAATGCTTTTTCTGCATCTACTGTATTGATCATATGGTTCTTATCCTTTCTCTTATTGATGTGATATATAAGGTTGATTGATTTGTGAGTATTGAACCATGCTGGCAACCCAGGAATAAATCTCACTTGATCAGGATGAATGATTTTTTAGTGTATTGTTAGATTCAGTTTGCTAGTATTTTACTGAGAATTTTTGCATCCATGTTCATCAGGGATATTGGCCCGTAATTCCAAATAAAAAGCTTCTTCACAGTGAATAAAACAATAAAAAAAACTAAAAAAAACCCTATGGAATGGGAGAAGATATTTGCAAATGACATCCCTGATGAAGGGTTAGCATCCAAAACATATAAGGAACTTATAAAATTCAGTACCTTCCAAACAAAATTCAATTAAAAAATGGGAAGAAGACATGAATAGACATTTTTCCAAAGAAGACATACAGCTGGCCAAAAGTTACATGAAAAGATGCTCACCATCACCGATCATCAGGGTAATCCAAATAAAAACTACAATGACATATCATCTCACACCTGTCAGAATGGCTAAAATCAACAACACAAGAAATAAGAGGTGGTACAGAATCTCTGGAAAACAGTATTGAGGTTTCTCAAAAAATTAAGTAAAACTACCATATCATCCAGTAATTACACTACTAGGTATTTACTCCAAAAAATAAAAACAAAAACAAAAACAAAAACAAAAACACTAATTAAATGGGATCCATGTACCCTAATGTTTAAAGCAACATTATCGGTAATAGCCAAACTATGGGAACAGCCCAAGTGTCCACCGACTGATGAATGAATAAATAAGAGGTGGTATATATGCACGATGGAATATTACTCAGCCATAAAGAAAGAAATCTTGACAATTGCAACAAAGTGGATGGAGCCAGAGAGTAATATGCTAAGTGAAATAAATCAGTCAGAGAAAGACAAATACCATATGATTTCACTCATATGTGGAATTTAAGAAACAAAACAAATGAGCAATGGAAAATAAGAACCAAATCAAGAAACAGATTCTTAACTATAGAGAACAAACTGATGATTACCAGAGGGGAGGTGGGTGGAAGAATGGGTCAAATAGGTGAAGGGATTAAAGAATGTGCTTGTTGTGATGAGCACAGTATGACATAGGGACATGGTAAATTACTATATTGTACACCTGAAACAATAGAATACTGTATGTTAATTAGCTGGAATTAAAATAAAAAATTAAAAAAATAAGAACTTTTTAGTTAGAAAAGAACACAGTAAATGAAATTTACAATATTCTAAATAAGCATCAGGTTAATTACATATCTTAACTTGATAAAAAATTGAGGGAGAATTTTGCCCTTCCTATTAATAATTTTATCAAATATTTTATTTTGGTTTACCATGTCAATTATAGTGATATAAAGCATGGGTAACTGCTTTAATTGCTTTCCATTATGCAGTCTCCTGGAAATTTTAATAGTTAATTTATGTTTTTATTTATTAAGAGGGTAGTATGGTCTACTACACTCGGTAGGTATCAGGGGTCACGATCTGCCACTCTTGGGCAGTTATATAGGTGACTTTTGTGGCAATAGTGGCCTAAAAGAGTCTCAGCAGTTCAAGAAGTTCAAGTACACCCAGATGAACATGCTATCAAAGATCCTATTTTGCAATAGTAACCAGAGATGGCAAAAGAACATAAATACTAATGGATACAGAAGTATCTGCAAACATTATGGAAAGGCACCTAAACTAGGTGTTTACTGCATGTTTGTGATAAAACGATTTCCGCATTTGGCCTTGCATCTTAAACGACTAGTAAAAATCAAACAACATATATGAAACAAAGGTTTTCAGAAACTGAATGACAGTACAGTATTGTGATCCCTGCATGAAAATAAAACATGAGGTCAGCCTTAGTGTTGCCCAGATAACTGCCTAGAGGCAATTTCCAACCTGAAGTATAAGAAACAAGAATCCAAACGAAGCCAATCCTACTCAGTTTAGAAGATAAAAAGTTCAGAGACCAAAGTAGCTAGAATATATGGGAGAGACTACTGGAGAAGCAATAAATTTTTGGAAAGAAATTTCTGGAAATGAATGTACCCCTTGAATCTCCAAATGACTACTCAGTTTCACATTTGTGAGAGGAAAGAACCACAAGAACAGAATGCAAAGAACTATTCTCAGCACTCCCATGGGCTGCAAATAGTTGATGTGTTTACCAACCAGAGTGATAAGACATCATGATACATGGGCATTAGGTAAAATCATCAGAGAATTATTGCGTTAATTATGGGGAGAAAGCTCTAAATTAAAAGCGGTCTTAACTAAACTTAAAATCAAAAGCATGTCTTTGTACAACAAAACCAATACCAGGTAGCTTAGCTATACATCACAACAAAACTCAAATTTAATGGAATACAACAAAACCTAGTACTCACTGTAAAATTTTTAACATGCTCAGCATCTTTTAAAAAATGTTTATTTTTTTTTTGAGAGAGATTGAGAGAACAGGGGAGGGACAAAGAGTGAGTGGGAGAGAAAATCCTAAGCAGGCTCTGGGCTGACAGCCCCATGCAGGGCTGGATCTATAAACCATGAGATCATGACCTGAGCTGATACCAAGAGTTGGATGTTTAACTGACTGAGCCACACAGGCACCCCTAAGATGTCCAGCATCTTAGTATAAAATTTCTAGTCATAAAAAGTTACTAGCTATGGAAAAGCCAAGAAATATAATTTATAGTTACAAAAAACAATCATTCAATAGAAATGGATCCAGAAATGATAAAGACAGTACAACTGAGTGACAAGTATGGTAAAAACACCTATGATAAATATGTTCCATATATTCAAGAGGCAGAGGGACACACGAACATGATAAAGTAAGAAAGAAAACACTTTTAAGAGATCCAAAATGAAATTCTTTGTAAAAATTGCATTAAAAATATATTGGATTGGAAAAACAAGATAGACCATAGAGAAAAAAGATTTTTAAAAAAGCATAGAGAAGAAAATTTAAAATGACCTAGAATAGTCAAAAACATTTTGCTTAAGGGGCGCCTGGGTGGCTCAGTTGGTTGAGCGTCTGACTTCAGCTCAGGTCATGATCTCGTGGTCTGTGAGGTCAAGCCCCACGTCAGGCTCTGTGCTGACAGCTCAGAGTCTGGAACCTGCTTTGGATTCTGTGTCTCCCTCTCTCTCTGCCCTTCACCCGCTCATGCTCTGTCTCTGTCTCTCTCTGTCAAAAATAAACATTAAAAACAAATTTAAAAAGAACATTTTTCTTAGGAAGAATACATTTGGAAAACTCAATTTATGATCTATGTGACCTGTGGGATAACCATAAAGTATTTCAGCAGTGAGGGCATTGAGGACCCAGAAGGTATTAAGTAAAGATAAAAATCTGCATTGTACGACTGAGAATACTTGGGTTCAAGGACTACATTCACTAAAGGTGCATCACTGATCCTGGATTATGTGCAATTGCCATGGCCCTAGACAAGTTCATTGTTTACCTGTGTCGTTCTGGTCTCCAATGCTTTCACTCTGGTCTAAACAGAGAATCCTGACATCCTGAGCCAGGAATAGGTGCTAAGGCATCGGAACCTCCTTGCTGCTGAATAATTATTCTATGCTTATTTAGGTTATTCTGTTTGCCTCTCCACACACCTCTTTTCCATAGCTGTCAGATTTTTACTATCCTTTAAGACACACATCAAACATCACTTTCTTTGTGAAGCTACTCATAGGTCTTTTCAGATTCACAGAAGATCTATTTATTTCCCCCCACCCATGCTCCTACTACACCTGCCCTCCCCACACACAAAATTCTTTTTCTCTTTTCTACATCCTTTTTTTTTTTTTAATGACATTCTGAAGGGCAAAACATTATTTAAGTTGGTGTTACTACAGCACTTAGTATAGGGCCTGACACAGGTGGCATTCATTAAAAATTCTTGTAACAATTAATAATCCTGACATATATAAGTACTCTGCTAAGTGTTTTCTATGCATTAAAAATATTACACACTCTTAAGATAGTTTTTGGTACTTTTTTTCTCTTTTTACAGATGAGGAAACTAAAGCACAGAGTAAGTTAACTTAACCCAATTCACATTACCAGTAAGTGCCATAGATGATTCTGAATTTGTTGAACTCAAGAACTCTTATTGTAGTTGCCAGTCCGTAAATACTAGTGGGGTAGCACCAGAGCAGGGTTTAGAGATCACAACTGCAAACAGATATACCACTACTAGAAATAATTTGCTGTTGCAAAAATAGGACAAGATTCAACCTCCATAGCTAGTTGAGAGGTCATTTACAACAAAATTTCCCACCATATAACCCTCTCACCTCAACATTTAACATTTTCTCTAGCTTCAGGTGAGGTCTGAGGACTGGAATTCAGTTGATGAGTTTCAGAGCCATTTAGCTATGAAGTCAGGGGATAAAAGATGAAAAAACTCGCAGGAGGAACACATCTTCCCTGTTTGTCTTAGAACTGGATATATATACTTCATTAGCAATTAAGAAGCATTTCATGTTTTCTAATTTCTCTGTACTAATGGCCTGCTGCAGAGTCAATTCAGACAACTAGAGCCACAGTGCAGAATATTCTCACTCAAAAGTTTTTATAACATCAGGGAAATTTAGCTTCATCATTAGGAAGAGATGTGAGATAATATGACCTCAGAAGATCTGTGATTAAAATATCTCAGGGATATTTTTTTCATCTTACTATTTGCCAAACATAAATATAATCCTAGATTACTAGTTCCAAGACATTTAGGCAAGACGCTTCATCATTTTCCTTATGTATATCAAGTATCATTAACCATTTTTATAAACATGAGATCTGGGGCTCCTGGGTAGCTCAGTCAGTTGAGCCTCAGACTCTTGGTTTCAACTCAGCTCATGATCTCAGCTTCGTGGACTGGAGTCCACACCGGGCTCCGCTCTGGCAGTGCAGAGCCTGCTTGGGATTCTCTCTCTTTCCTTCTCTCTCTGCTTCTCCCCCACTTGTGTTCTCTCTCTTGATCTCTCTCAGAATAAATAAATACAACTTAAACAACCTTCAATTTCCATAAAACAGCTTTGCTTTTCATGATTAACTATTTCTCAGAGTATATAATGAAATATATATTTTTAATAATAGTGCAAGTACTTGAACAAAGTACAAAAACCACCTTTTGTACCAAACAATAACTAGATATCATTTATTATGCTTAACAGAAATGCTATAGTTCTTGGCATAAATGGAATTTAATACAAATATATGGAAAAAAAGTACGGATACAAGTCTTTGAAATACATTATTTATTCAAGCCTAAATCACTGTTAGAAAAATGTACTAATGAATCACCATATTGCCCCCTTCTACAAACTTTTATTCCTTTTAATCATTTCAGTCTCTTTATGAGCATCATCTATTATTTCCACATCAACCCACTTTTTTCACATTAGTTTTGGTTTTGCATTTAGCCCTGTTAGTAAAGAAGCTAGTTTTTCCCTTGTATTAAATTTGGGATATCCTAGATTTTCAAGACTGAGACAGCACAAAGCTTTCCTTTAGAGAGTTCACAACATGGTTGTGGAAATAGACATGTGCACATTAAAAAATAGAAGGATAATTACAAAGCAACTGTCAATAAAAGAAAAAAAAGAGATACTCTAAATTGAATACATAACTGGGTCAACTAATTATGTCTTTATGCTATTCTTGCAACCTTTTTTTAAACCATTACATCACTCCATTCAGAGCATAGAATTCTTTAAGCATGGGGGATATCAACAACCTGCAAAAACAAAACAAAACAAAAAGCCCTACAGAGACACATGTGACCTATCTCAATAATAATTATTTCATCATTTATCTGCTCAGCAAGTGATTACTAAAATAACTCCTTAATAAGTTGAAATTCAGGGTAATTCATCTCAAGGTGCATCTCACATAAAACTATAGAGCTTCACAAATAGTGATGGAGCTAATGTTTTTGCCATGCTTAGTGATTCCTTGGTTAGAAGATGTTATTTGAATACAGGATCACAATAATTAATTTGAAGCCAAGCTCTGGGTATCAACATTCACAGATTCATAGGCACAGGTAATGAAGGAACTGTTACCATAATGAATATCCTGTATTAGGATTTAATTATCAAGGCAAGAACCTGGGCTTTGATGTTTTTTTAATAGAAGGTAGAATGCTTTTCTAATTTATCTTTTTTTTTTTCATTTAAGAAGCTCATTAGCCACAACACTGCACATCATCTAAGTGACATAAGGGGTAGAGATATGCAAACTACATTTTCAACAGAAGCCCTTGTCAAAATTTGCTATTTTCCTTTGATGCAAGTATTTCTCTTACCTAATTGATGGTGCCTGATGCCAGTTTACCCTGTTCTCACTGTGCAGTAGTAGGCTAGCCAGCAATGCCCCACCCCCCAAATGGAGGAGAATTCTATCACTTTACATGGTACTAAGACTACTTTGGTTGCCACCAACTCTGAGAGATCAAATTCAACTGACAAAGAGCTCAAGCTCAGTCTTTTGACTCATGGGTCCAGAGAATTTACTAGTCTGCTTACAAACCTCTAGAACTTTGGGATTTTACATGGTGACTCAAGGCAAAATGATCTAGCACTCTCTAAAATAAGCATTCCAATACCCTGGTTTATTGGATAAATTAATATAATCATGGGGCCATTTTCTGGTTTTGAAAAAAATAATATATAGAGAAAATGAAGCATGGGTTACTGTCAAGACAAAATAAATAAATGAACAAGGGGAAAAAGGAGGAGAAAACGCCAGGAGGAGACAGAAGTCACTGAAGTCTCAGCAAAAGTACTGCTGAGTGTTTTTTGCTACATGAACTCTGTTCTTATTTAGTCTTTAGATAAAATTCACAGGAAAACACTGTTTTAAAATTTCATTAAGGATGGATTTTCCTTCTGTGTCCTTCAATTTTATTGGTTCTGTTAAAGTTGTCATCCTATATATTGAAAGAAAATATATTTCTACCCTATTAGACTTGTTTTAATGTTTCTTAAACATATTAACTGAATATTTGTTTATAAAAATGAATAAGCACTGTCTGGAAAGACTTTATTCAAAATGAAGAAAAAGATAGGGGTATATTCATAATTAGGGAAACATGTACAGTTTATCTTAAATACCCAGGAGAGGTGTAATTCAATGATTCTGTATGATAAAGAGTATTGGGAATAATTATCCATTTAATATTAATAATCACTAGTTCTTTAATGGAGATGGACTGCAAAATTTATCTGGAGGTTATATTTTTAAATGCCAGCTTCAAAGCAGCTCTAAAATGACTTTTGAAGACTAGATTCAAATGGAACTCATTCAACCAGTCCATTTCCATCATAATGGTATTTTTCAAGTAAGGGGAAAAAAAGACCTGCTACAATAAGTCACCTGCTCCAGCAAAAGTCTGTTGTCAATGTAAAATTATTCCCTACTATAATATCTGAAGGGTTTTGATTTAAACTGGTTTAAATATCTAAGGAGATTCACTATCTCAGTGCTTCTCTTCTTTGGACCCAATCTTTTATTTAGTTTAAATCCCTATTCTGTCTCAGAAAGAAATGCCCATTCTGGGGGTTGCTGGAGGGGAGGGGGGACTGGTGGGTGATGGGCATCAGGGAGGGCATTTGTTGTGATGGGCACTGGATGTTGTGTGTAGGTGATGAATCACTGGATTCTACTCCAGTACTACACTATGTGTTTGGCTAACTTGTATTTAAACAAAATCTTGGAAGAAAAAAAAGAAAAGAAGAAGAAGGAATGCTCATTCTGCTTGCCCAGTCATCTTCCATTAAAACATATAAAGAAATGAATATGTTGAGGGGCTACTCATGGAACAGATTTGATTCACAAATCCTAGGCAATATCAAAGGAGTAATGAGGGTACATACCTATTTTTGTGTCTCAACTCAGATGATAAAACAGGCATTATTATTTAAAAAAAACTGCCAAAATAAGGGACAGCCAGTGGAAAATTGAAAGCAGATTAATTACATGTTTGGGGCATGTCTTCCTGATATCATACCATTAAATGCTAAGAGTCACTGTCACAAATCAAATCACAATTTCCCAGATGACTGCATTGGGAAATAAACTGTGGTGGAAATAAAAATTCTAGAGAGGACTATAGAAAAATACCATGACCTGAATCAAGGTATTCTATCAAGATTTCTTAAATACTTAGCCATGACCAAGATAAGTTTTGCTACTGCTTCCTATGCTATTAATTTCTTCTTTCTCTCAACACTAATTTACACACTATAGAAAAGGAGAGATCTCTGCCCACCATGCTATTGTAGCAGACACATAGGAAATGAAGCCTAAAGTGGGCAGGAGAAAGATCAAGGCAAGGCAGACTGAATTTGCAAATCCCACGTTATAAGCATTTTAGATGGCATTCATTATGACAATTCCTTCCTGTCTTATTTTCAGACATTTTAAGTGGTAATTCTTTTAGCTAAATTAAATTCTGTTTAAACAAATGCCACAATTTAGTAAAGAGAATTTTAGAAGTACCTGGAAGGTGTGTTTAATGGATGTTACTGAGAAATTTCCAGAAATAACTGAGGCACATTTTAACATAGGGGAGATCTAATGTGGAAGAAGAAAACTAATGGGTATCAGCATCCAATGTGAGTGCAATATAAAATATTAACAGAATTTCATTTGTTTCCAAAACTCTCTGAGGGCAGGGACTGTCTTACTCATCATTACATTACAAACCTAGTTACAGAGCTTAACATAGGGCAACAAAAAATCCACTCATGAATTAATGCCTATATATTGAATTAATAACACATTTGTATTTATATGACTTCACAATATCAGTATTTCATACTTCACTTCAGTGAGATGTTTTGTATATAGTAAATATCTCCACTCACTGGGATGGATGGGAGGCTTCATCAGTTGAGTGTCCAGCTCTTGATTTCAGCTTAGTTCATGATCCCAGGGCAATGCGACTGAGCCCTGAGTCTGGCTCTTCAGTATGGAGCCTGCTTAAGATTCTGTCTCTCTCCCTCTCTCTCCCTCTCCCCTGCTCACACATACTCTCTCTAAAATTATATATAGATGTCCTAAGTGTATATTGTAACTGTATTTGTAACTCTGTATGGTTAAAAGAGCTATCCAGAGAAACTCTCCATTAGGCAGGACCTAAGAGTTAACAAAATCTCATCAAACTGCCTTCTATGGCAGGTAGTTCTGGACGCTGTAGATCACTGACTTTGTTTAGGGGAGTATGCAAACTTCTGACAGATCTGAACTTCTCAAGATAACAAAGAAGTGTAATGGTTCAAATTTCAGGTTGTAATTTCAAGTGGTCTCCAACACTTGAAATTGTGTGTGTGTGTGTGTGTGTGTGTGTGTGTGTGTGTGTGTGTGAGAGAGAGAGAGAGAGAGAGAGAGAGAGAGAGAGAGAGAGGAGAGAGAGAGACAGTGTTAGTTTGAAGAAGTTGATAAATTATTGGTCCATATATCTGTTTGGTCTTCCCAAGAGTATACAGTAGTTTTCACTAAGTAAACATGATCTAAATAAATTGACAGTGAGTGGTCACAATTTTAACAGATTTATGACACATTAGTGAGTCCATGAGGCTTTATTCCAGAGGTTCTTATTTGAAGTTTTTTAAGGAGTATGAAGGTATCTCTCAGCCCAGGCCTGAGTCATATGGTCTCTCCTTCTCTCCCTCATGGGACATTCTACATTAAAATAGTTCTTGGCTCTCTCTGCCTCTACTCCCAGACACCTAGAGACTTGTTTAATCCAGAAACATAGCCATCAGTTTTTTTTTCTTAATCACCTGTGCTCCCAAGAAACAGCCAAAAAAAAAAAAAAAAAAAAAAAAAAGGAAGAAAAGAAAAGAAAGAAAGAGACAGACACTGAATTAGGGGCAAAGTTAGTTGCTCATATTCTATACCCAGGAGTGGCAGATGCAGGAGGTTTCATCAAAGCAGCGGGAAGACTGTGGGTTTATATGAAAATAGCTATTTGAAGTTGTAATGTAGAAGATGCCAACACATCACAAAAGAAATTAGTTTTTTTTAAAAACATAGCAAAGCATGGTGAATGAAATGAATCATTCAGATGATGGAGTGGCAGCTGCTTCTTGTTAAAAGTGACTTAGAGCTTAAAACTTTATTTAATGATAATTCGCATTGGTGATTTATTCATAAGTACTTACACATTTTATTTTGATTTCACTGAGGGATAAGCAGCAGTGAGAGTCAAAATATTTTATGATTAGAGTGGCTTGAATACTGACCAAAGGGATGCCAGCCCATAGCTTGGGAGTGAGGTGCTGTGGCCTTTCAGGCACTGGAGTACACAGAGGTCTGGAGACTTCCAAAGAAGGGCAAAAGTGGTTACTGGCCAGTACAGCTAAAAGAGTAGTGACTGAGCTCATGGTCTATTTGTCAAATGATGTGGATATGTTTTAATATTTCAAATACAAGGAGCACCATAACAAGGTATTCTAAGAATCAGTCCCTTGGGATCATAATATATGTGTTTATTTAACAAAGGAAAGAGTGGACTAGATAAGGCTTGTTAGGCATTCCACAGCTAACAAAGGAAAAAAATAGTTCTTGCTTGACAGAGGTGTTTATGTTTAATATCATAGAAAGAGAGAGGACTGGATATCGACTCAAAGATTTATGCCTTGAAAACTTGAAAAAATGAAGTAGTCATTAACTAAACAAGTTTACAAAGGGTAGGTTTTCAAGGCTAATATGTGAGGTGTTGATAAGCATTTGCTTTTTGAAATAGTACACTTGACATGCCTATTAGACAATTACTACATATGTCAAGTAGCAGAGTAGCTATAAGAGTCTAGATTTGTAAGGCATCTTGATTAAAGGTAGAAATTTGGGAGGTCTCATCATACATAAAGTGACAATATAAAATGAGGTTATCCAGGGTGAAAGTATATATAGAAAAGAGAAGAGTTTCAATTACTGAGTCCTGGGGTACTTGAATATTTGGTTATATGAAGAGTGATCAGCAAAGTTCAAGAGGTCAAGGAGAAGAAGAAACAAGGGATGTGGTGACTTGAAAGCCAAATGTAAAAAAGTGTTTCATGGAGGACTGATTGGTTCATAAACTGCTACTAGATAGGGTGATGTTATAACTTATCATCCCAGCTTGGATGCATTACTGAGTGGAAGTGGATGCTATAAACAATTAAGACAATAGATGCAAACTCCTTCTGTTCCAGGAAAAATTAGTTGTATCGGTAAACTATTTCTGGATTATCTTAGATGGGTGAGAATTGATCATTAAGTTCAGCAAATATCATTAGTAACCATTATAAGAGTAATTTCAGAGGATTAGTGGTGATTGGAGAAAGCTCAGGAGAAAACGGGAGATGAAAATGGGAGGATACTGATGAGTATACTAGACAACCGTCTCAACATAGCAAGGGAGGCAGAGCACATAATGATGGAGGGAGAAGTGGAGACAAGGGTGTGTGTGTGTGTGCACGTGCGTGTGTGTGTGCTTCTCTGTGTGAGTCTTTTCTTTAATGGGAGAAACAGGAAGCTCTTTTTCGCAGTTTCCAAGTGGACATTTATTGCAAACATGCCAAAATGCAGTCTGCATCCAGGACAGGGAGCCTCCACATGAAAAACCTGCATTGGCTTCAAATGCCTGGTAGGCCATATTTCACACATGGATGCTTTAATGCTCGGAGCCTGTGCAGTGCCATTAGAATATTTTGTTGCTTACCTCTACAAGTAGAATTTAGTACCTTCCTGATATTAAAGTTCACAGTCTCTTTAGGACGTAAGATCCTATTAGTCTGACATGAGAGCTTACCCCAATAACAGTAAAATTCACCAGCATGACTAACTGAATAAATCAGGAAAGGCTGGTCAGGCAATATCTCCCTAAATTCTAGACACCAGACAGTATTAGACAAGCAAGGGAAGCAGCATGAGTTGAGTCTGCAGCCAAATTGCATAGGTGTGAATCCTGTCTCCAGTACCAGTTAGCTGTGTAATCTTATGTGAGTTTTCAAATTTCTCTCTGACTCAGTCTCTAAACCGTAAAATAGATCTATAACAACATTACCTAGCCACACTTCTGGTGAGCAATAAAAGAGTTTATACTCATTGTTTGTAAAAACATCGGATGCATAATAAATGCTTCAGTAGAGTGAGCCACAATAATTTGAATGTTCTAATTTCAGTTACAATTCAAGGCTAATTAGATAACATCAGAACAGGGTAATGTAAGTGGTTTGAGCCCAGGTGTCGCAATCAAAGAATTTGCAGCAAATCTTGGTTCTGGTCTCACTTGTGGGACTTTAAGTAAGATACCTAACTACTTTATGCTTTCGTTTCTCCTTCAGTGATAGGAGATAACAGTATAAATTCTGTACTATTGGTGGGAAGATTACATGGGAAACTTCATGTGACGGGGTAGATTTTTGATGTTAAATTAGATTGCTTTTGATTTTTTCTACCTTATACTTTTCCCTCCACCTCCTTTCTCACTCAAGTGTATATGAAAGCATAAGATGTGAACTGTCTTTTGGACAGGGATAAAACACAAAGAACCAGGAGTCAGATCTCAACTTTCAAGCTTTCAATAACACTAGTAAATATGCAGCGATGATTTTTTATTTCCAGAAGCAAGTACTTGGGAACGACAACAAAAAAAGGTTATCCTTTCTTCTCTTCATTCCAACTTAAAAAAATATGTTTATTTATTTTTAAGAGGGCGAGCAAGAGAGCGAGCATGAGCAGGGGAGGGGCAGAGACAGAGGGAGACACAGAATCTAAAGCAGGCTTCAGGCTCTGAGCTGTCAGCACAGAGTCTGACATGGGGCTCAAAACTCACGGACCATGAGATCATGACCTGAGCTGAAGCTGAACATTAAACTGACTGAACCACCCAGGTGTCCCTCTGCTTTCTAACTTTAATTTTAAAACTTGGTTTTATATATAAAGAGCCAATGCCTACAAAACAATTTAAACAACAGACTACTAAGTGAGTAACAAAACGCATCATGACAGAAGGACCCACTTTTGACCTAAAGTTGACAATTTTTAACAGTTAGAGGAAATAAGGAAACAGAAGAAAATAACCAGGGTTTAGAAGCTGGTGTTTTCTAAACAGAAGATCATTATTCTGCCCATACACACACTTCCCAAGATGAAAGAAACCAGAGAGAAAAATCATTAAAGTTTAGGGTATCACAAAACAGAAGAGAGCAGGAGACAGCCCATGATGGAGAAGGTTTATGTGCTGCATTATATGAATAGTAGAATGCTAGCCTGAAAGTGGTATCTAGGTAGTGGGATATGAGAGCTTCTCATATAGTCCTGCTCCAATTCTACATCTGCAGAGCCTAGGCAGGGGTCGTGGCACTGGGGTGGCCAGTGAAGGGATAAACTTGAATGTACCCTATAACTAACTGGAATGGGTCTCATAGTCAAAACGTCACAGATTTTCAGAAATTGTGGAATCTGCTCCCCCAAATCTGACTTTGGAGTTGCAGTTCCAGATTGTCCATTTTTCTTGAGAGTAAGATAAAAATACTTAGAAGGTTGCATAAAAATGAAATGTCATAATACATTTAAATAGTATAGCATAATACCAGACACATGTTAAGTGTTCAAACAGTAAAAGCACTTGATTTTAATAGTGAGTGAGAAAAGATTCTCTTTATAGTTTTCTCAGGTAGAACAAAAGCAAAGCGGGCCTTCCGTAAGCCACCTTTTACCAAGGATAAATTAGGTTAAACTAAATTGTATTCAACATCAGCATCTCAAAATACACTGTGAAGGGACCAGGTTGAATTTGTAAGGAAGAATTCTGAAGCAGGTCCCTCAGGAGCATACATTATGCCTTTTATCACAACCCCCACTTCCATATATGTTCAGGGCTTTCCAATGAAATTGGTGGTTTATCCCAAGGACATATCCATTAGTTTATGGTAATATGACACTTTAAATATCTGGCATGGCTTGTCCTCTTCCTTTCCCTCCTTTCCTTCCTTTTTCTTATATATATTTTTTGCTTATATCAGTATACTTTTATTTTTAATGCTTTAAATTATGTAGTCATTTCCCCCAAGATAAATCCTACTCGTAGTTTTATTGCTAGGGAGAAAAAGTTACAGTGAATATATGAATCCTTTATAGAACCTTTTAGAACCCTAAGTCTCACAGAAGCTTGGGTAGAAGCTATTTGTGCAATCATCACACTGTGTCAGGGAGAAAGTGATTGATGCTTATTCCTGATAGGAGAGACTTCACTCTTAGGAATGGATTTCTTGTCATCTAGCAGCATCTACATGGTCCAAACAGAAGTGCTGTCTTTGGAATAGTGGCTATGGTTCATATAAAGGAAGTATTCCTTGACAATACTGGGCTAAAGTGAACAGTGAACATCCACAAACAAAATGAGTCATATGTTACAATTTTTCATGCATTCAACACAACTTAGTATGCTCCCACTATGCAAATTATCGGGTGTTTTGTTAGGGATTAAAGACATAGACAAGAATACCATTTTTTCACTCTTATGATAGAGAGTCAAACAGGTCATGATGTTAGAACTTAACTTTATTTTTGTCCCCAGAGCCTTCCTAGAATCTGGAGGATGTATGGGATCTCTCTCTAGAAAATCTAATTACTCATACCTGCCATGGAATTCTAATATATTTCAAGGGTTTTCCTATTAAAAAGACATAAAACATATTGTGGAAGTTTGGTCACAGAAATATGCTCAGAGAATTAAGAGGAAGTGTTTCTAATACTATTTGGAAATAGGAAAATGTTTCCCAGAGATGTCTCCTAAACTCAGCTAAGAGTTAGCCTGACAAACACGACAAAGAATGTGCCTAGTAGCTACAACCGTAACGAGCAAAGACACAAAATCTAACAACAGCATGACAGGTCAATTAAGCTGAAGAAAAAAAATATAAGCCAGGACTGAGGAGGTAGAGAGAAGCCAAGTCACAGTAGACTCCCTCCGCATGGAAACACTACAGTTAAAAATATTTTTATCAGTTAAGAATTTTGATCTGGTAAAATGTATACAGAATTATAGTTTAAAAAACTTTGAAAATAGAATTTCAGTTGTTGAATTGGTATGTGTTGTAGGAAAACAACATGGTCACCTATTCATCACACAAAAATGTTATCTGGGAAGTGCAACATGGGGTCAGCTCATGTTCAGAGATACATCACACAGTTGACAATATGGAATGAATTTAAAGGAAGTAAGACTTCAAGTAGAGAGTATAGTAAGAGGCGCTGATTGTACTTCAGGAAAAAGTCAATGTGGACCTGGGGTATGTTGTATCCTTTATCAATTTTTAAATAAATAATTAAGTCATAGAGATAATATCTCATTTCTTCAGTATTTACAATCCTATCTTTTCCGGAAAATGTCCATCTTTGTTAGGTCTTTCGTAGCTAGAACCCAAAGAAGACTGAATATGAATATCTAAGTCCTCACGTTAGTTGTAACAAGGGCCCCACTCAAGGTAAAAAATTTACTTGTTACCCATGACGAGACACTGATTTGAAAATCTGTTCATTTCAATTCCAGTGTAAAATAATACCAGTTTTAAGTGTGAGTGGCAGAATAATAATTTTATAATCATTATATTGCATTTGATGGCTAGAACTAGTTTTAGGAACACTTCTAACCAAGAAATAAATTTCAGTGTGTTGTAACCACTTTTTGAATTAAACTTTCCTGAGCAATAAAATTCCACTCTTTGAAATGTTTGTTTCATGTACCTGCTCTTTTATCTGCCTGAGAATGGAATCCAAGTCCACATCACCATCTCAGTGCTATTCCACGACTACCAACGTCACCATGAGCCATCTTCCAACTGAACTGGCATTGAGACGCAAAGTTATGATCGGTCCCAGGATGATGTAGAATCTAGAGCCAAGTAAATAGTTATTTCTATAAAATACTGTGATTCAGAGTTTTTGTTGTTGATATGCTGCAATCAAAGATTGGTAAGTATATACAAAGAAAGCTAACCTAAACCATACAGGGAAATATAGGACACTAACATAAGTTGTACAGACCAAAAAATTAATAAAAGTAATTATCTGGGGAACCTGGGTGGCTCAGTAAGTTAGGTATCTGACTCCTGATTTCAACTCAGCTCAAGATCTTACAGTTCATGGCATCAAGCCCTGTGTCGAGCTCTGTGCTGATGGGGCAGAGTCTGCTTGGGATCTTCCCTCTGCCCTTGCCCTGCTCGCTTTCTCTCTCTCCTTCTCTCTCTCTCTCTTTCTCTCTCTCTTTCTTCTCTCTTTCCAAATAAATAAATAAATAAACTTTAAAAAAGTAATTATCTGAAGAATGGGAGACATCATAGAATCTTGTGGTTGTTAGGAATTACTTAAAGAGGAAACACTGTGAATCAAAGCTTGATGAAAGGTCAGAGTATGAATAGAAAGATAATGAGGAGGTGCAAAGTACAGAATAGTATGAACAGTGTGGTCCAGTTAGGGTTCTTTGATTGCAAGCACAGAAACTAACTTCAGCTACAGTAAAGATAAAGAGGAATTTATTGGAAAGATATGGACTTTAGAAAATCAAAGGAGTGGCTCAACAGACCCTTAAAAAGGGAAAATGCAGCAACAGGACAACTATTAGGATATGAGTGGCAAGGACTATAATATATTCTCTTACAAACCCATGCACGGTATTTATTAGCTTCAACCTGTCCTATAAAAATCCACCCTTATTGTAACTGTCCAAGGTTGAAACTCTTGGGAGAGAAGTTCTAACTTGCCTAATCATTCACCCTTGGCTAGAGGAGGAAAGATATCTCAACTGACAGTGGGTATGAGAACCCTGTATAATGGAGAGGTGTCTCCAAAGGAAATTCAAAGAATGATTACCAAAGGAAGGAGGAAGTGATGCTCAAAAGGCAATTTGAATGGGGCCCACTACACATGATTATTGCATGTTAATAATAGTGAAATCACACAATAATGGATAGCATTTGTTCAATGCCATTCTACATTCTGGAAATATTAACTCAACCCTAGGAAGAATGGTACTAATACCAACCTTATTTTATAGATAAGTAAAGGAAGGTTCAGTGATTCACCCATGGTAACAGAACTATCAAGTGGAAGAGTTGGGACATGATTTTGGACCGCTTGAATCCAGAATCTACTATGATAGACTTCAATTCTATTGTGTTCTCAGATGTGAAAATCTTGTTCAATGAAGTGAAGTAGACTAACAAGTCTGAATGAAAGGTAAATGAGGAAAAAAGAGGTATAAATGCAATAATGCTATTGTATCATACCATGTTAGTATATTTGCAGAAAATATTTTCGAAGCCATTATTTTGTAAAACAGAAGCAAATCAACAACCTCTATTTTAAAATATCCTGAAATATTACACACACAAACACACACACACACACACGCGCACACACACACACACACACACACACACAATTAGGAGTACAGAGTCTGCTAATCTAAAAGCCCTATATCTTCTTATTCAAAATATGGGATTCAGTGCTTTTATATTATCAAAATATTTAATTTTATATTTTTTCAAATATTAGAAATCCTACAGATGAGATTAATAAAATATTATTTTATGTATCTCATCAAAATATTGAACAAAATCATGTAATTGGAAGCTTAGTTGAGAATAACAGGTGGTTAACAGGTGATATATAATCAATAAAATACCACCGCATCTTTGTGCTTACAAATCAAGGCCATTTTATAGTGATTAGGAATGATTAGTCTTGATTCAGGCAAAATAAGTAAGTAAGTAAGTAAATAAATAAATAAATAAAGTGTTTAAACAAGGAGAGTTCATAATGGTAGGGATACCAATACAAGCGATTGCAGTAATACTTAGAATTAGTCAATTTAAAATGTGTTTTACATGATATAAAATTATATCAAATAATCTATTTTTATTGTATTAAAGTCCAAAATGCACAAATGTGTAAGAGCAGAGCTGATGGAAAAGTAAGTTTTCCATTAGCCATTAAATAGACCAATGATTGATTAACTCAGTCTTGCTAGCAATGAGCTTTCATTATAATTTGTGACCTGCACTTTGGATATTCTAGTCTGGAAGTCAAACTTTGAATAAAATATGCACAACGATGAAATGTTTGTAACTAATTGAAAAACATAATATCACATCAAAATGACTTTGTCTCTTAACTGAAATATTTTATTCCAACTTTCTGAGTCAGCAGGAGTCCACAAAGAAAAATTGTATTATATGAATACTGTAGCAAAGTTGGGGTCAGAAATGTAAATGGTTTATGGATAGTAGCATTACTTTTTACTTTTTTCTTGTCTTATAATATTATGTAAAGCTTGTATGTAAAAATAATTGTAGTGATTAGATACATGCAATTATAACAATTACTTTAATTTCTCTAATATTATTTATTATTTTGAAAAACTTCTACAGAATGGAGAAAAGACCTTGTTAATAAAGGAGAAAACAGACCATAGGGAAAATAGTAAGACAGATATCAGGGAGAACATCCAATCTTGTTGTATGTTCTGTAATGCTTATGGGGCAAAGTGTGGAATTTCCCTTCCACAACCATAAGCCAAAGTTCCTGTCCTGGTATATAGATCTATTAGAAGAAACAGGAGACAATAGGAGACTGAATTATAACTTAGGCTTGACAGAACAGCAAATAAAACCCAAAACCAGCAGAAGATAGGAAATAATAGAGCAGAAATCAATGCTATCAAAATGAAAACAAACAAACAAAACCACAGTAGAACAGATCAATGAAACCAGAAGCTGGTTCTTTGAAAGAATTAACAAAATTGCTAAACCACTAGCCAGTTTGATCAAAAAGATAAAGGAAAGGACCCAAATGAATAAAATCAAGACTGAAAGAGGAGCAATCACAACCAACACAGCAGAAATAAAAACAATAATAAGAGAATATTATGAGGAATTATATGCCAATAAAATGTGGAATCTGGAAGAAATGGGCAAATTCCTAGAAACAGTTACACTACCAAAACTGAAACAGGAAGAAATAGAAAATTTGAACAGACCCATAACCAGTAAAGAAATCAAATTAGTAATCAAGAATCTGCCAAAAAACAAGAGTCCAGGGCCAGATGGCTTTCCAGGAGAATTCTAGCAAACATTTAAGGAAGACTTAACACCTATTCTCTTGAAGCTGTTCCAAAAAATAGAAATGGAAGGAAACCTTCCAAACTCTTCCAATGAAGCCAGCATTACCTTGATTCCAAAACCAGACAGAGACCCCACTAAGAAGGAGAACTATAGACCAATTTCCCTGATGAACATGGATGCAAAAATCCTCATCAAGAAATGAGCCAACTGGATCCAACAATACATTAAAAAAATTATTTACCATGACCAAGTGGGATTTATACCTGGGATGCAGGGCTGGTTCAATATCCAGAAAACAATCAAAAAACAATCAATGTGATTCATCACATCAATAAAACAAAGGACAAGAACCATATGATCCTGTCAATAGATACAGAGAAAGCATTTGACAAAATACAGCATCCTTTCTTGACAAAAACCCTCAAGAAAGTAGGGATAGAAGGATCATACCTCAAGATCATAAAAGCCATATATGAAAGACCCAATGCTAGTATCATCCTCAATGGGGAAAAACTGAGAGCTTTCCCTGTAAGGTCAGGAACAAGACAGGGATGGCCACTCTTCCCACTGTTATTCAACATAGTATTGGAAGTCTTAGCCTCTGCAATCAGACAACACAAAGAAATCAAAGACATCCAAACTGGCCAGGAGGAGGTCAAACTTTCACTCCTCACAGATGACATGATCCTCTATATGAAAAACCCAAAAGATTCCACCAAAATACTGCTAGAACTGATTCATGGATTCAGCAGGATATAAAAGCTAAGCACAGAAATTGGTTGCATTCCTCTACACCAACAATGAAGCAACAGAAAGAGAAACCAAGGAATCGATCCCATTTACAGTTGCACCAAAAACCGTAAAATAACTAGGAATAAATCTAACCAAAGACGTGAAAAATCTGTACACTGAAAACTATAGAAAGCTTATGAAAGGAATTCAAGAAGACACACACACACACACACAAAAAAAAAAAAAAATGGAAAAAGATTCCATGCTCCTGGATAGGAAGAACAAATATTGTTTAAGTGTCAATACTACCCAAAACAATCTATGTATTCAATGCAATCCCTATCAAAATAACACCAGCATTCTTCACAGAGCTAGAACAAACAATCCTAAAATTTGTAGGGAACCAGAAAAAAACCCCAAAGAGCCAAAGCAATCTTGAAAAAGAAAACCAAATCAGGAGGCATCACAATCCCGGACTTCAAGCTATACTACAAAGCTGTAATCATCAAAATAGTATGGGACTGGCACAAGAACAGACACTCAGATAAATAGAACAGAATAGAGAACCCAGAAATGGACCCACAAATATATGGCCAACTAATCTTTGACAAAGCAGGAAAGAATATCCAATGGAATAAAGACAGTGTCTTCAGCAAGTGGTGCTGGGAAAATTGCACAGCGACATACAGAAGAATGAACTTGGACCACTTTCTTACACCATACACAAAAATAAACTCAAAATTCATGAAATTCCTAAATGTAAGACAGGAAGCATCAAAATCCTCGAGGAGAAACACACAAAAACCTCTTTGATCTTGGCTGCAGCAACTTCTTACACAACATGTCTCCGGAAGCAAGGGAAACAAAAGCAAAAATGAACTATTGGGACCTCATCAAAATAAAAATCTTCTGCACAGTAAAGGAAACAATCAGCAAAACTAAAAGGCAACCGACAGAATGGGAGAAGATATTTGCAAATGACATATCAGATAAAGGGTTAGTATCCAAAATCTATAAAGAATTTCTCAAACTCAACAGCCAAACAACAAATAATCCAGTGAAGAAATGGGCAGAAGACATGAATAGACACTTCTCCAAAGAAGACATCCAGATGGCCAACCGACACATTGAAAAATGCTCAACATCTCTCATCATCAGGGAAATACAAATCAAAACCACAATGAGATACCACCTTACACCTGTCAGGATGACTAACATTAACAACTCAGACAACAGATGTTGGCGAGGCTGTGGGGAAAGAGGATCTCTTTTGCATTGTTGGTGGGAATGCAAGCTGGTGCAGCCACTCTGGAAAACAGTATGGAGGTTCCTCAAAAAACTAAAAATAGAACTACTCTACAATATCCAAAGGACACAGGTGTGCTGTTTTGAAGGGGCACATGCACCCCCATGTTTATAACAGCACTATCAACAAAAGCCAAATAGGGAAAGAGCCCAAATATCCATCGATGGATGAATGGATAAAGAAGATGTGGTATACATATACAATGGAGTATTACTTGACAATCAAAAAGAATGAAATCTTGCCATTTGCAACTACGTGGATGGAACTAGAGGGTATTATGCCAAGCAAAATTAGTCAGAGAAAGACAGATATCATATGACTTCACTCATATGAGGACTTTAAGACACAGAACAGATGAACACAAGGGAAGAGAAGCAAAAATAATATAAAAACAGGGAGCGGGGGACAAAACATAAAAGACTCTTAAATATAGAGAACAAACAGAGCATTACTGGAGGGGTTGTGGCGGGGGGATGGGCTAAATGGGTAGAGGACATTAAGGAATCTATTCCTGAAATCATTATTGCACTATATGCTATCTAATTTGGATATAAATTAAAAAAAATAAAATTTATAATAAAAAAATAAAAATATTTGGGAAGAAAAAAAAGAACTTAGGCTTAATAAGTCAAGTTGTGAAATAAATTTTACCAAAACACAGATATTAATAAAAAGAAAACAGGCTAAAGTATAGTCAAGCAAAAGATGAAGGAGGGAGGGCAGTTAAGACTAGAAATAAGAGTTCTGTGACAGTAAATACATGTTGAATTATTCATGGGAAGGTTCGTAAAAGCCACTGAGCTAATTAAAAAAAAAAATATTAAGGAAATGAAAAATAACCAAACTTTAAAATCAACCAGAAATTTTGAGAAGACCTTTGGAAATTATGGAGAAAAGAGAATAATCATTTATATTGGGAAGAATTGTTGCACAGCAGAAATATTTAGGTATTTACTCAACAATTATTAAACCACACCTGAGCACAGTTTATTAATCTCACCAGAAAACAGAGATAAAGAGAACATCATAAAAGTAGTTAGAAAAAAAAATCATTGCATGTGAAGGAAAAACAATGAGTAGGATGGCTGAATTCTCACCAGAAAGAGAGAAAATAAGAGACAACCGAATACTTTCCTTAAAGCAACTGGGTATGGGGAAGAAGGCAATCAGTTTGTTAAGCTGAAGAGAAATGAAATTAAGAGAGAGTCTCGATCTATAAGAAGAAATAAGATAAGTGGAAATGCTAAATATATGGTCAAATATACACTTTTTTCCTCTTAATGTTTTAAGACATCGGCTCTTCGGGGCGCCTGGGTGGCGCAGTCGGTTAAGCGTCCGACTTCAGCCAGGTCACGATATCGCGGTCTGTGAGTTCGAGCCCCGCGTCAGGCTCTGGGCTGATGGCTCGGAGCCTGGAGCCTGTTTCCAATTCTGTGTGTCTCCCTCTCTCTCTGCCCCTTCCCCGTTCATGCTCTGTCTCTCTCTCTGTCCCAAAAATAAATAAAAAACGTTGAAAAAAAAAAAAAAAAAGACATCGGCTCTTTACAGCAAAAATTGAAAGGATGTACTTTGAGGTTTATAGCATACATAGAAGTAAATGTAGGAAAATGCCATAGGAGATAGCACAAAGACGTAACAAAGGGAATTATACTGTTTTAAGATTGTTCCATAGTATGTGAAATAGTATAACATTAAGATAGACTGGACAAATTAAGAATGAATGTTGGAAAAAATGCATATCCATAACCATAAAAGCACCAACAATACCAATACGCAAAAGGGTATAGGTAAAATGCTAATAAAATAGGCAAAATGGAATAGCTAGAAACAATGAGCATACATTAATGTAGGAAAGAAGGATCAAAGAAATGAAGAGGAACAGGGACAAACAGAAAACAAACAACAAGAGAGTATGTTAAACCAAACTATTCCAACAATTATATTAAATATAAATGGGGTATTTACTAAAATTAAGAGAGATTTTATGAATGAATTGAAAAATACCCAATATTTGTGGTATATAATAGATGCATTTTTTTTGTATAAAAGTGTAGTGAGGTTTTAAGTAAGACAATAAGGAAAAACATTCTATACAAACATTAAGGAGTATTATAAGAGGTAAGAGTGACATTCTAAAACAATAAAGTAGAAAATTCACCTAGATGATATAACAATCCTAAATGCTTACTTATTTAATAAGAGCTTCAAAAGAAGTAAATAAAAATTAGGAAGAACTAAGTAGAAGAAATAGAAAAATTCACAATCATAGATGGAATATAAAATGTCCTAACACCTTGGAGAGCTCTTTGGCTGTTTCGTATGAAGTTAAACATACATTTACCCTATGACCCAATAATTCTACTCCTGGGGATTTAAACATACAATGTAAACTTATGCTTGCAACATATGTTGTACATATTTATTGAAGCTTTGTTTATAATAGCCCCAAACTGGACCCCACCAGATGTCCATCAGGGAAAGAATGGACAAAAAGTGGTATATCCTATAGTGAACTATACATTGACTGATATAACAAATAAACTACTGCTATCTGCAACAACATATCTCAAATTGTTTGTGCTAAAGAAGCCAGACACGAAAGTATACATATTGTGTAATTTGATTTAGATGAAGTTCAAACACAAGGATATTAAACTACATTTATAGTATAAATGGGACAAAGGAAATTTCTATGATAATAGAAAAAAATGGCCTACATATTGTGTTGGTGGTTGTGATCAAAATAAAATGTGCTTTTATTGTATTTATATTTTATTATACCTTGATTTAAAAAAATAACAGATGGTAAACACTGTATTGTGTAATTTGTCTTTAAAAGTTGTGATTATTCTCTCATCATAGTTCAATTCTGTAATATGATTAATATATATGAGTGTTCCTTCCCTCTGGAAAGGGTGTGTAGCACTTTGGAGAGTATACAATTTTTTTGCAATCCATTTTGAATATATCTCCATTCCTGTGACTGATAAAAGTGAGAGACGGGGGATTCTCAATACTATTACATAGGATTTGATTTGAACTTTGAGACCTCTCAAGGCTAATTTTTTAATCTTTTTCATTTTAAATGTTTATTCTGCCAAATTGTTTTAACAATAAAATGGTTCACATATTATGAAAATTTCCAATTGGTGGGGTAGGAGGAATCCTTTTCTCTCTTCAATAATTATCTACACAATAACCCCTTCTAAGAGTTAAGTGAGAAGGGTGTAGATTCTGAACGGAGGTACATGATCATAGACGAGAAGTGGGTAAACAATAGAAGCAACATCTCTGATCATACCCTCCAAAGTCTCATTTCTCCCAGTGTACTATAAATGTACTTATGTGACCTGACCCACTGTGCTCTCTCTAAATCCAGCTCCGTCTTCTCTATCCCCTAGTCATTCAAAGCAGCCACACTGGCCTCCTCAATATTTCAGGCTATTACCTCTTCCTGGACCTTTTTTTTTTTTTTTTTTTTTTCAGATATCCTCATGGCTTACTTATTCACCTAAAGTCTTTCTCAATCATCACCTTTAATGAGTCCTACATTTTACTTCAACGTCACCTCATTTCACTTCATCACTCCATTTCATTTCATCCCCAATCATGCATCCTTCTTATCTTGGTCTATTATTTTTGTTGTTACTGATATCATTGTTTACAGAGCACTTACGTTCTTTTAAAACACACATTTTAAATTTATTTATTGTTCACTGTTTACTGCCTATCTTTCCTTACTGGAATTTAAGGTGAAGATCGGCAGAAAAAATTTTCTTTAGATCTTTTGGTAATTATCAAACCCTTCACCAAATATTTGGGAGAGTTTACCTTTCTGCTGTTATCATGGTTATATATAGCATTTGAAGTATTTCCTATTTAAGTATGTTAAATATTTATAGTTTCTTCTATTCTACTTTATTCAAATTCTCTGTATCCATTGATTTTTCTTTTTGAAACAGTTTTGAAGCTACTGTGAGTCTAATAAGAATGTATTCACTTTATCCTGGATGCCTTATGATGAAAACAAGACGTCTTTGGGATCAAGCAAACATGGGATTAAATCCAGTTCCATTTTACAGGAAGATGTTGTTTAGCTCTTTGAATTTTCAGTTGGCTAGTCTTGATTTGGGGGTGCTTAACATCTATCATTTTATTTTATAGATAAAAGAAGATAATGCATATTAGGCTAAGATTGTGTATGAAATTACAGACAATCCATAATCTTAATGATCATAACTAAAATTTATTGAGTACTTTTAATATTTCAAGTACTCTAGTAATTAGCTTATGTGTATGATCTGTTTCATTTCATTCAACAAAACAATCTGCTGAGATAAGAACTTTTATCCACATTTTACGTGTGAGAAGAAGAAGAAGAAGAAGAAGAAGAAGAAGAAGAAGAAGAAGAAAAGGGAGGAAGGAAGGAAGAAAGGAAGGACCACTATTTTAGTGGGTAAGTGAATTGCCCATAACTGCAGGATTAAGAAGCAGCCAATGGAATGTTAACTTAAGTATTTCTGTGACCAGAGGTAACTCCAATTGTATACAGGGTCACTGTTTCACACATAATGATGCTAGTTGCTTTTCCCATTTCCCTCATATTCCAGAAAGACCTTCACTTTCTAAATTCCAAAGCAGATTAAATAAAAAAAAAACAGTTTGTCTCTTTTAGTTTGTATTTATTTTTTAAGATGCTCAAAGAGTTCCTTATTTCTCCATTTTTCCTTTATCTTTT
Organism: Panthera uncia; assembly: GCF_023721935.1. Classification (NCBI taxonomy): domain Eukaryota; kingdom Metazoa; phylum Chordata; class Mammalia; order Carnivora; family Felidae; genus Panthera; species Panthera uncia. The sequence continues at coordinate 64,046,814 of NC_064818.1, read as the reverse complement.
CAAGTGATGGCAACTCTGGCTTCTGAATTCAGCACAATGTTCCAAAAATCAAGAATGAAAACCTTCCAAAAACTGTGCTTGGGGTTGCTGTGGTTACACCAGCAATCACAGTGTAGGCTGGCATAAAACCCAGGCAAAGAAGGATAAAAAGGGCCTAAAGTGTACTTCAGGATGAGAAGCACAGGATAAACAGAGCAAAGATCCTTTGACATGCAGAAGCATTCTCCCTCTTTCTCCTGCTTCTGTTCCCAAGGAAAACACTGAATAATTATTACTGGCAAACAAATCCACACATAAGAGTAAAACCTGAAAACACTGCACAAATAAATTACCCTAACCGTGAAGAATGGAGACATCAAAGAGATAAAAAAAAAACAAACAAACAAAAAAAGCAGAGAGTCTGCCCTGTATATAATATAAGCACAGACTTTTTCAAAGAGCTGTATAAACGCTTTGAAGCTACACACAGCAAAGAAATAATTAATCCCTTCATACACAGCCAGAATTTGGCTAAAGCCAAAAAAAGAGGGAAAATAAAAAGGAAGAAAAGAGGTGATACAGAGCATCAGTTCTAATAAGAAGAGTGACACTAATTATAAAATTTACTAAGCTCTTAGTATATATCAAGGACTATTAACACACCACATATACACATTCATGTGTAAATATATCCACAATCATATATACCTACACACATTACATAGTATATAGTATATATTTATGCTGTAAGTAATGCATGTATACACATATATTTATATAATCAATGCTCATAAAACTCTACAAAGGAATTATTACTCACTTCCTAGGAATTAGGAAACTGAAGCATTTAAATTAATAAGCATGAGACCTAAAATGACAGTTATTTAAAGACAGGATTTAAACCCAGATCTACAGTACTTTGAAATTCCTTATTTTAATTCTAATACTATCTTCTTAAAGAAAAATAATCTTTCCAATTCTTGTTGGAACTATCTGAGCCTTCCCAGCAGCAACCATACTTTGCAACCTGGAAAAGAATGTTCCATTCTGCTGTTTTCAGCAATTTGCTGTTCACGACCACGTAATGTTCAGCCATGGCCTATTAAATACATATCGCATCCTTCTGTACTAGACATGGGAATCCATTTAAACAAGCAATTGAGTTTTATTGTTATTTTATTTTCTGCCCAAGCCCCCTCTACTTTCCCCTGTTGCTAAAGCAATAAGGCAAATATCACATTAGTTGGCTTTAGAGTATGAGGAAATATCTGAGTTGTCAGGAAAATTTAACTACAGGGAACAGACACATGGACAGTTTCTGTTGCCAAATTTCCTCCTGTATTGGCCAAATATCTGCTTGTAAAGTTCTGGGGTATCACATTTGTCTTAGGATTTGAATTTTTAGAGAGAATGTGAAGATCTCTGTATGTACAGTGATCATAAAATATAACATTCAACTAGGAAGTTTTGGAGAGGGAAGTGGACAGGACATCTGAACAATAAGTGTTTATTGAAGACTATTCTTGGGTCAATTTACATAGTTATGAGTTGCTTCATCTCATAAATGAAGTCTAAATGTGTCTAAATGTGAAGTACTTTAGACATGTAAAATCCTTACACTTTGTTTGGCAATCCAAAGACGTGTCACTCTAAGTTACTTATTTGCACTAGAGTGCTCAAAAGGAAAGGCTGTTTTGCTCAAAAGAGAAGAAAGGCAAATGCTGTGTATTTGGGTCCTATTTGATAGGAATCTAAACACATTCTTGTAGATTCAAACTATCTCTTCCCTGCAATGTGAGAATAATCGGTAAGATTATTTTGTCTACTTGTAAGACTGTCTGAACTGCCAGGTTGTGCAAAGTCCAGAAAATCCTCGAGACACCAATAACTTCTCCTCTTCTACCAACTCACTACCTGTGAATATGAGCTTTATGCTATTTTCCTATGAAACTGGGTACCTTTATATATTTCATACATTAACAGTCTTCATTTGTGTATCTCCATTATTACTTGCATGCACATTTCTAAAACTCTAAATTTCTTACCATTACTGAACATATCCAATTTTTATCTAAAATGGAAAAAAGTACACACACACATATGCCATGTGAACTCATTAAGGACAAGGGATACACTCTGTGGATAATTTATATATTGCTAATATGTATATTAAATGTATACTGATGTATATGGCTGAATGAATAAACTAGTTATTTGTTAAAAATTAACTGTAAAATTGAGAGGAACATCTAATAACAACAATTTGTGGCAGAGTTATCCTACAGCAAATACATTCCCAATTCCAGTATCTCCCAAGTTCTTTTTATTAGAAGGAAATCCATATTAGAAACGCTTAAATTATAGCATCTTGCTTAAGAATTCAAACATAGTGACCCATGACATCTTCTGAGGCCCAGATGGGTGGATCAATTCATTTTATGGAAACCCATGAACAGCTGCTGGCAATAATTTCTAATGACTTCATTTGATTCTGACACATGATGCCCTGATCCCATCATCTGGGCCCATCTGTGAGAATGGCAGAGAGCCCTCAAGCACAGTGGCCAGTCATTGGCCATTGGCTGTCTGGCACAGGGAGGGGAAGAGTGGGTGGAGCAGAGCTGGCACAATATTGCTGCCACCAAGCCAAGGCATTCATAGTAGCAGCCTGATCACCTCTTGGATCTGCCCTTTTTGCTTTCATTCATGGATACTGACAGTCTGGGACAAATAAAATACTGTAAAATGAAACCTAGTGAAAGCCATAAAATTAAAAGAACTAAAAGTGGCCTAAAGATAGAATGGACTGGGACTGTGAGCTAAAGGAGAAAAAAGTAGGCATTTAAAAAGAAATCCTTGTGGTCATAGAGAACCAGCGCTAAATGATAACGCAAAATGTTCTAATTTCAGTTGACAAAACAGGTCTAGAGAGAAGTGATATATTTATTGATTACTCAGAAAATCCATTAAAACCTTTATTTCTTTACTTTTATCATACAGTAAACTCCAAGAAGATAGGGATTATTGATTTTATTCAAGGATGGATCCCCAGTAGGTAAAATAATACTTGAAACATAGCAGTTTATTAAATGTGTGTAAATAAAACTCAGAGGATGCTGTTCAAGTTGGTAAAACATATTTTTAAGAGTTTAAAGCCAGAACCAAACGTATGATTCTGAATGCTGATTATAATCTACTAGACATGTAACTCTGGGTTAGTTAGGGATTTGATTCAATGGGGGACACAGTCTGAGTGTTCAGAGTCAATCCAAATTTTGCCATGCCCTTCAAGGAAGGCAGCAAGGACAAAAATAACAAAAAAGAAAATGAAGGGAGGATGAGAGGGAGAAAGAGAGGGATGGAAGGGTGGAAAGAGGAAAGTAAAAAGAAGAAAAATAGGGAGAGAACTAAAAAGGGAAGAAGAGGATGAGAAAAATAAAAATAAAAAGGAGTGGCCAATAGAACAATGAAAAGATTCTCAACATAAGCATCCATTGGATAAATGCAAATTAAAATCATATTGAAATACCAGTTGAAACCCATTAGGATATTTATTTAAAAAAAGAGAGAGGAGAAGAAAATAACAATTATTGGCAAGTATGTGGAGAAACTAGAATTCAGAAGTTTTGTGTGCAAATGTAAAATGGGAATATAAAATGTTGTAGCCACTGTGGAAAACACTTTGGTGGTTCCTCAAAAATTAAACATAGAGGGGTTCCTGGGTGGCTCAGTTGGTTGAGCATCTGACTTCAGCTCAGGTCATGATCTCATGGTTCATGGGTTCAAGCCCCGCATCAGGCTCTGTGCTGATGACTCAGAGCCTGGAGCCTGCTGTGGATTCTGTGTCTCCCTCTCTCTCTGCCCCTCCCTGTTCATATTCTGTCTCTCTCTCTCTCTCTCTCTCTCTCAAAAATAAAATATAAAAACATTTAAAAAATTAAAAAAGATAAACATAGAATTACCATATGATTCTACTTCTAGGTATATATACAAAAAATTGAGTCCCTCCTGGGACTCAACCAAATACTTGTACACCAGTGTTCTCAGCAGCAGTATTCACAGTAGCCAAAAGGTGGAAACAACCCAAATGCTCATTGAAAGATGAAGAGGTAAACAAAATAGGGTATATACTTACAATGGAATATTATCCAACCTTAAAAAATAATGAAAAATAATGCATTCATGCTACAACATGGATAAGCCCTTAAAACATTATGTTGAATGAAACAATCAGAAACAAATGGACATGCGTTGTAAGATTTCACTTATATGATGTACCTAGAGTAGACACATTCATAGACACAGAAAGTAGTAGGATGCTAATGGGGGCTAGAGACGGGGATGGGAAATTATTGCTTAACTGGTCAAGAGTTCTGTTTAAGATGAGGTCGTGGTGATGGTTGCACAGTGATTGATTGAACTTACTGCCACTGAATTGTACGTTTAAAAATGGTTAAAAAAGTCATTTTTAGGGATGCTTAGATGGCTCACCCACTAGGTGTCCTGACTCTTGGTTTCAGCTCAGGTCATGACCTCATGATTCCAGCCCCATGTAGGGCTCTGTGCGGGCTCTGTGCTCTCCCTCTCTCTCTTCCCTTCTCCCCCCTCACATGTGCTCTCTCTCTCTCACACTCTCTCTCTCTCTCTCAAAAATAAATAAATAAACTTAAAATATAGTTATTTTTACAATCTTTGTATTTTATAATAATGGAAGGAAGAAAGAAAGGAATCTAATATAGAAGACTACAGAAAAAAATTTTTTTTTCTCATGTAATGGACTTTGTTGCTGAGTTGGTCTCCATTCCTCCACTTTTGTCACTTCTCTCATATTTTCAGGGGGTGATAGTTAAAGGGAAAGGAATCCAATCTCATTCAAATTGACACAATGTCAGTTTAAGAGCTCTGTAATGCAGGGCTAAGAAAAATCAGGTCACTGAATTCCTTGACACTATATATATTTTAATCAAAATTCAGAATTTTTGTTGATATTTATAAGAAGCAAATTTCTACTGCCCCTCAGGTGTGAGTGAAGAAAACATACCTAAATTTCTGGTGGCAGGCACATCAAAATCATGAGGAAAGCATCCTGAGAATGAATCTAGAACAGAAGGATATACCTGGGGCAGGGGAGGGAGCCGGGGGGGGGGGGGGGGGGGTATGTCTCAGACCTAAAAAAAAAAAAAAAAGAACTGGCATCTTGATTAAATAAAACTTGAATCCCACCTCTAGCCTTATTTAAACAATTCTGAGATGACTTTTTGTTATTTTCAGTCAAAATAATTCTGTTAGAAACTCAGAAACATCCAGTGAGGCTTCAGTAGACTTCCTTTCTATATTTGTGAAATAAAAATGGTTGAGCAAAGAATCAGATCTTCATAAAGATATCCCTTAACACCGCAAATCCTTACTTTCATGAACTACCATCCAAAGCCTGAGTTAGCCTCTTTTTGGCCTCAGAGAACTCTCATATTCCTACATAGATACAAAGTAATTTATGAACTGGAATTGGTCCTAGGACCGCATAATAGTTAGATCAAGTTAGTTATCTCTAGCAAACTTTATTTTTAATTCAGTTAGGGACAAAGCTAAATGGATCTCATAGATTGTAATCTCAACAAAGAAGCTCATGTGACAAATAATAGAATGTCCCTGGCATTCTTGGAAATCTCAATTAAGATGGTGTCTGGATGATCTAAGCATATATAGTATTGAATTAACAGACCCAGACCCAGCTGCCTTCCTTAATAACAAAGATCATGAAATAGCAAAGTTGGGATACCATTTATTTACTGTTTTACAATACACTAAAAATTATACTAACTTAAACAAATACAGGCATACTGCATGCATATATACACACATCAGTGCATATGTTACCAACATTGAGTACACTAATAAATCTCCCTTTCAAATATATTTTGAGGAATAGAGTTTTCAAGCAAGAGTTTAAGAAGAAAGAAAAGCCTAGATGGTCATAATACAGCTTGTCAATAACACTATTTTTTTTATCCTCAAGGAAAGACAGGTCTTCCTTTGTGCAGGAAGATGCCCATAATTTTAAGTCTCCCTAGTTTTCTATCACGATTTTAAATTATTGTTCTTACACATAAGTAAAATGGGTGTTTTGCCACTTGAAATCCATTTCAAAATCACAGGAGAGATCTGCTGATCCAAAATATACTTTTTCAAATACTGCTACATAAAATATCCACAGTAGTATATAAATTTCCATTCACCAGTAACATAGAGCCCTTAAAACATAAGCAGATCCCTATGAGGGGATAGATACTGTGTCATTACCGAAATTTACATTTTAGGAAAATATTTGGAACCAAAATATTTCCTGCAAAATGTTGTTGATTGTGGGAGCTTAGTAAAAGAAAGCATTGTTTACAAACAAAAATACCACCTTGGCAATCTGGTAACCCTACAATAAGATCTCATTTTAGCCTCTTTTGAAATTGTGACCTTGAAGGCATTTAATCTTTCTGAGACTAGAAAGGTTGTTGTCAATATTGGATAAAATCCATTTTCTTTATGAATAAATGCATTTTTTTAAAAATTCGAGTACAATTGACACTCAATGTTCCAGTAGCTTTTGGTGTACAACTTAGTGATTTGACAAGTTTACACATTATGCCATATCTGCAAGGAGTGTAGCTACCATCTTTCCAAATACATTTCTATTACAGCATCTTTGATTATATTCCTTATGCTGTGCTTTTATTCCCATGACTTATTCTTTCCATAACTTGAAGGCTGAATCTCCCTCCCCTTCACCCGTTTTACCCATCTCCTAGCCCCCTTCCCTCTGGAAACCATCAGTTAATTTTCTGTATTTATATGTCTGATTCTGCTCTTTATTCTTATTTCTTTTTAAGATTCCACTTAAGAATGGAATCATATGGTATCTGTGTTTCTGTTATTTTACTTAGTTTAAGTCCCTCTAGGTCCATCCATGTTGTCTCAAATAACACAATCTCATCCTTTTCTATGACTGTGTAATATTCCACTGTAATTATTTATGCACACACACACATGCATACATACCTTATCCATTCATCTATTGATGGACACAATTCCAGATTTCAAGGTGTACTACAAAGCTGTAGTAATCAAAACTAGTATGCTACTAACACAGACACATAGATCAATTGAACAGAATAGAGACTCCAGAAATAAACCTACATTTATATGGTCAGTTAATCTATGACAAAACAGACAAGAATATACAATGGGAAACAGACATTGTCTTCAAAATTTGTTTTAAATTTTTTTAATGTTTAGAACGAGTGGAAAAGGGGCAGAGAGCAGGAGACACAGAATCTGAAGTAAGTTCCAGGATCCAAGCTATCAGCACAGAGCCTGACATGGGGCTCGAACTTATGAACCATGAGATCGTGACCTGAGCTAAAGTCTGATGCTTAACCAACTGAGCTACCCAGCAGAAAGCCTAATGTGGGGATCGAACTCATGGACCATGAAATCATGACCTGAGCTAAAGTCTGATGCTTAACTGACTGAGCTACCCAGACATCCCAAAAGATGTGTCTTCAGTAAATGATGCTGGAACAACTAGACAGCTACAGAAAAGAAAAACACCACACACAAAAATAAACTCAAAAGGGATTAAATACCTAAATATGAGACTTGAAACCATAAAAAACTCTAGAAGAGAGCACAGGCAGTATTTCTCTGACATCATAGTAACAATTTTCTATATATGTCTTCTAAGGCAAGGAAAACAAAAGCAAAAAAAAAACTATTGGGACTACATCAAAATAAAAAGCTTCTGCCCAGCAAAGGAAACCGTCAACAAAATAAAAAGGCAACCTACTGAACTGGAGAAGATATTTGCAAATAATATATCCAATAAGGGGTTAATATTCAAAACATATAAAGAACACCAACACCAAATTCAACACCAAGAAAAAAAAAAAGTAAAAGATGGGCAGAGGTCCTGAATAGACATTTCTCCAAAGAAGATACACAAATGGCCAACAGACACAGGAAAAGATTTTCAATGTCACTAATCATCAGGGAAATGCAAATCAAAACCACAATGAGATATCACCTTTCACCTGTTGTAATGGCTCACATCAGACAAGAAATACTGAGTGTTGGCAAGGATATGGAAAAAAAGGATCCTTCACTACAGTTGGTGAAAATGCAAACTGGTACACACAGTATGGAAGACAGTATGGAGTTTCCTTAAAAAATTAAAATAGAATTACCATATAATCCAGTAATTCCAATGCTGGGTATTTACCCAAGGAAAATGAAAACACTGAGTTGACAAGATGCATGCAGCCCCATGTTTATTGAAGCATTATTCACAATAATATTGGATAAAATTTAAAACCCCTTTCAGAGTCTATGGCATTTAATAGTCAATAATAATTCAATAATAATTCAAAAATAATTTGAGGTCCTGAAGGGAAGGAGGAGGCAACACTGGAGAAAGAAGGGCACAGAGGATAGGGGAGGCAGGTGAAATGCAGAGAGAAATACTTAACATAACCTGATGGTATGTTCTGATAAGTTTTGTTTATTTCCCATCATTTTCAATGTTAGTTCTGAATGAAACATGAGAGCTTCCCGTGAGCAGCAAAGTCTTGCCAGCTCTGAATTCTTTAGCTCACCTATTCAGTTTCACTATTCACACTATGATAACAGGGGTTATGATAAAAATCTTCAATTTTTAATTGGTTACCGATACCTGGGATTTATTGTGCTGGAACCTGGTAGGTGTTAGAGTAAACATCATTCAGTGACAGTGATGGGCCAATGAGTTTCCCTTGCTAAAAAAGAAGAAAATGTAAGAACCAATTTTCCATGAGATGGCAGAGAGGTTCTTGTCTAAGAGTCGATCAGAATGTGTTTTAGGAGAGTGTCAATGGCTAAACAAAACAGAGAGCACACAGTTTAGTCCATTATCAAAACAATTCAAGGCCAGGAATATACTAGCTGCTATAAAAAATAAAAAGAATTAATTAATTAATTAATTAATTAAAAAGCAAAGACAAACAAAAACTCTAGTATGTTCTAAAACTGTTATTTGGAAATCTTAAATGATAGCCCAAAGATGAAGAGTTTGGATATTGTAGTCAAGTGTTATACTTTGACTCATATTTAACTTAACACTTCCTATCATTTTAACCTCGATAAAGTTGCTGCACTCTAAGTTTCAATTAACTCATTTGCAAAATGAGGTAATTTTAGTTTCAAGCTTATAGGATCATTTTGGGAATCAAATGGAACAAATGTAAAGTATTGTAGTGCATGGACTGACACATATTAAATGCACAGTAACTGTAATAGTTATTCTTACTTGCATATCAGTGCTGAATACTGAAATAAAATCTATAAAGAAATTAACTAAGCCAAGGCTAGAAACAAAAACAAGTCTAGGCTCTTACCCATACAGCATCTATTAATGAAAGCTTAGTTCATTCTTATAAATTGCCATTCTTAAGACTAATTTAAGGCAGGTATTTAAATGCTTTACACCTTCATATTAACTTTGAGAAATAAAATCTTCTCTCAAAGTTGACATTTATAAAAATGCACAAAGGAAATATGTTTAAAATTAACATTCTAAGACTTCATTTCAACTTGCTGAATAGCCTGACAATTACCATTGTTTCTTGGGAAGCATGATTACTCCCAAGTTGGTCATACATTTAAACAGGTAACAGTGCCATAAAATCAGAGAAGATCCTCAGTCAAGGGTATGAAGATAAAAGATCTCTCTTGGGAAAGGCAATTATTGAGTAGTGTTACAGGCTATATAACGGTGTGCTTCAACTTCAAGAAAATGATTCCCAAAACTTATGTTTACTAACTGCAATAAAATATAAGAAACTCCAGGGTTCCATTTACCTAGAAAGATATAAAACAAATGAATGGAAAAAAAAAATGTCTTTTGGCCAGGATTGTAGGAAACTACATGTGGAATTAGAAATGAAAAGGCCAGCTAGAGAATTTAATAAAAACTAGTTTGAACAGTTAAAGACAACACACAGGATCAAACTTGGTGTCTTGTCTTGGGGCACCTGGGTGGCTCAGTCGGTTAAGTGTTGGACGCTTGATTTCAGCTCAGGACATGATCTCATGGTTCATGAGATAAAACCTGGCATGGGGCTCTGTGCTCACAGCATGCAGCCTGCTTGGGATATTATCTCTCTCTAAAAATAAATAAACATTAAAAAAAAAAGAATTGCTATCTTGACTTAAATAATGTTATTTTATTTTTGTATAAATGGTAAATGATTATACATATCTGAAAAATTCAAAAAGTTTAGAAAGTTAAAATATCATTGAAAATAATATTCAATAATTAATAATATAATAAAATAATTCAATAATTTAATACTCTTACACTTTTAACATTTTTTATATTTATAATGTTATATATTCATGTAATTTATATTTTATTATTTAAAAAAATTAATGTTTATTTATTTTGGAAAGAGAGAGAGACACAGTGTGAACAGGGGAAGGGCCGAGAGAGAGGGAGACACAGAATCTGAAGCAGGCTCCAGGCTCTGAGCTGTCAGCACAGGGCCAGATGTAGGGCTCAAACTCACCAACAGTGAGATCATGACCTGAGCCGAATTCGGAAGCTTAACCGACTGAGCCAATCAGGCACCCCTATATTTTATTATTTTAATACATTTAACATTATTACAGATATTTCCCTGTACTCAGTCCCCAAGTGGATGCAGGCTTATAATTTTAAACACAAAGGACTATAGTGTACTAACTATACAGTGCTGTTCTGTGATTAGTTTTTATTTAGTTTTTCGAAATAACAGCCATCATGGACATTTATTTAGAGCAATATATTTTGTATTGTCATTTTACCTGATAGCATTATATTATCTTGTGTTTATATTCTCTAATTTATTTGTATATTTTCTAACAAGGAAATGTGGGTTCTTTTCAGTTTCCTGATATTAGAAACTATACTAATTGAACATGTGTAAACCTTTTGAAATTGTGTAATTATTCCCTTGAGTCAAAAAGCAACCATTATTTTCTAAGGGGAATAGAGGAATAGTAGAAACATCAGATTACCTAATTTCCAATTCCACATTTAATTCAATTCATTCCCCACATCTCTATCTCAGTTTGTAAACCGGTGAGATGAAAAAGTTGAGAATGCTCTCTAAATTCCTATAACTAAATAAAATGTAGATCATCAAAAATATCATTAAATATCAAGATTATAAAAAAATATTTAACAACCCTAGTTAATATTAGATAGGGAGAAAGAGATTTTAAAAGATCATAGAGGCATTATGGCTCCTACTGGAATGGAAAAGGACTCAAATCAAGTAATCATTTTCAGAGAGAAAAGGTATGCATTTTACTCTTTTCTCCATTCTTCAAATTTCTATAATGTATATGTGTAAGTGTAATCAGAAAAATCAACAATATTTTCTCCAATTCCATTGTTTTTAGTAGAGTTTTGGTAGCAAAATGATTGTTTTCCTAACATAGCCACTCTGCAGTAGATTTCACAGTTACTTCATTTCAATTAACAATTCTAAACCCAGTGTTTTCAACTCCAAGTCAGAAAAGAAGTTGCCAACCTTGGTCAAACCCTTTAGCTATAGATTTTAGCTATAGTATTTCAAAAGATGGTCCCTTTCTGATTTCCTTCTATGTAGCAAAGACATAGAACAGACTTTTAAAATGTAAACTAGGTGTCTAAATCCTTCAGGATATTGCTTCCAATGAGCCCAACTAAAGTCCTTGGGTCTACCCTACCCGTCAAGTTCCACGACCCACAGAACTCTCAAAACATGGTTGTTTCCTAGTGATCTCATCCTTCTCCTGCTTCTCAATTGCTACCAACAGTTTCTCCGGATCATTCCTCAAGGTATACCTGGTTAGTATTTGAGCTGCACTTTTTTCCTATCAAAAGGGGTAGGATACCTCTGAAAACCACAGAATTTGGGAATATATACCATTTAACACAAATCAAGACTCTAACAGAAGTCTTTGGTCACCTCAGTCTTGTGTTTTCAGAAATTCATCAATTTTACATTCTCCTTCAACTTACATTTTCTGGTACATAATAAAATTCTGTTTTACTTTTCAATGGAAGTTAATTTATATTAACTAATTTTGATCCTTTTGGCACAATAAATACCCATTTAGATCAACATTATTCATAAGACGATGTTTTTAGAAGTTAGAACACAGTTCTCATCACTTCCCATCCAGCATCCTACTGCATTGTATAATTTTTATCTCCTACCATTACATAAATAACCTTACCAGTTAAGTATGATGAAACAGGAAGTCCTCAGCAATCTACTGCTTGGTGACACCCTAAAGGAATCTCTATCCCATTACTATGTAACATTTACTACTACTTTCACAATACCAGAAGACATATTTAGATAAATTAATTGCTGGCATATATCAGAAAATTTTAAGAAAACTGACGTACGAAGATATGTGAGATATCCAGGTATTAACTTAATATGATGATGCACAGGAAATTCAAGGTATGTTTAGTAAAAATATTTAGGAGGGAAAAATGCTTTATGCCAATATATTAAGCTTTCACATGTAGAATACTTGAGAAAGATTCAACGTTGAAATTGTCAAATCCAATATCCTTCTTTATTCACCATAAGCAGAACCACCCTATGAACAATAGAAGATAAGCCTAAGGCTAATTATAAGAAGAAGATTCATTTTGAAGCCTCTTATATGAAAGTTTCTCTAAAGACTGCACAAAAATGGAATAAATCTATTCAAACATAGAAATAGTCAGTCTGAATTTGAATAAGTAACTATCAGAGGTGCTTTTGGAAAGCACTGTTTTTATTTTTTCATGCATCCTTATCTAGATGATCTTCTTGTGATGATAGGGACACTTCTACTTTGAGAACTAACATCTGTATTTCCTTTCCTTGATTGTGCACAAATATGTTATACATATTTGTACTGTAATATCTACAATAGATATTAAACTATGGTATGTCCAAGACAATGTTAGAGAAGGTGAGTGTGTGTGTGTGTGTGTGTGTGTGTGTGCGCGCGCGTCTGTGGAGCTCTGAGCTGGCATATGAGATTCACCACCTTGAGGCTACCATGCAGGGATCAACTTGAGATAGAGATGTGCCAAGAACCCCAGCTGTTATAACCACTAGCAGTTCAAATCTTCCCTGCTCAGACACAAGACATATGAGTAAGGGATCCTCTGCATGTACAAGATCTTCGGCAGTGGATTGCTGGTCATCAGTCACCCTTTACAATCACTGAACACCACAGAACTGATTAGGCATGAGAATTAGCTCCCATCTATGTGAGGTAGCAAGGAGAAACCAGTAAATTCTTCTTGGCTTATTGTTCATAATTTAACATTTCCAGAAAATCTGGAAAATAGGAATTCTGGTACTAGAACATTTTTTTTTTTTGTAATTCCCCAAAAGGGGAAACAAATGGGCTGGTAACTGTAAAGTAAGAGAAAAATATCCCCATTTTAGAGTAGACACACATCCTTAAAGCCACTCTTTCCATGTGGTCTGCTGCCCTCAAAGAAGCTGGTCAGGGCTTCTTCACATGGCAGTCTCAGGACAAGAAGAAGGTGCAAGGCCTTGAGAGGTCCTGCCTTTAGCATTCACATGTCACCAATGCAAAATTTCCTTGGTCAGAGCAAGGTACAACTTCACTTAATGGGAAATCCGCCAAGTCATATTGAAAAGGGAAGTATACAAGGACATATTTTACCTATCATTAATGTACAACATGTCCCACTCTTCACAGTGTTTGATTTGACCGTAACATGACAAGCAACTTGTCCCCTTTGTCCCTTACTGCTCCATGTCCTCACTTTCTAAAGCTACTGAGACGCTTATAGATGACAGCCCTGATAAACTGAAAAAGATCACTTCAATCGGTAACCAAAATTATTTCGAAATGGCTAAATGAGGTTCTTAATCTATTTAACAAGATCTAACCAGGATAATTGCAAAATCATTCACTGAGGTTCAAAAAAAAAGTACACAAATTCCACATGAGAATTCACAGCTTCATAGCAGCTCAGATGAAAATGACTGAGCAAGTGGAGTTGATTTATTTTGTGTGTGTGAGTATCAGTCAAGGTTTAATCATGGAAGTAGAGCCACTTTGATGATTAGGGGACTAAGAGATATTAATGATCATTAGAAATTATATCAATATAAAAGGAGCTGGAGAAGTGAAGTCTAAGAAGGGAATTCAGTGAGTCAAGAAAAGAATCATTAACCAGCCTATCTAAAACACTAATGTGGGTAGATAAGTTGGAACCTGCAGGGAAATCTTAGAAGCTGAGCCTATCTCAGAGGGGTCTTGGGTAGGTGTTGTGATTCATGGAGATGAGCACTGGAGCAAATGCCTCTATATGGCTTATGCCTCTGTGAATCTTCAACTATCCATTGGCTAAGAGTCTGTGGGCCACCGCTGGTCAGAAAGAATAGCCGTTAGGGGACACAATGAAATAGAGGAGGAAAATTAGGAGAAGCTTGTACTTGCAGAGTAGCTCAACATTTTCTTGTCACATATCTAACTGTGATGAATTTTTGAGTACCGACTTCTTTTACTTTTAATTTTCAATTCTCACATAACTTCTATTTGCCCAAAGTGAACACACAACGATGTAGAAAAAGGAATTTAGAAAAATGTAGTGTTCAGCCTTAACCAAGTTGACACAGCACAGTCATGTGTACATTTATTTTTCTAAGTCATGTCCATAATAACATTCTTTATAATAAATATGAATTATATTTATAACGAAAAATAAAAAATGGGTCAAAATGAAAAAAAAAAATTAATGGCTCTTCTGAAATGCCACAAAGCAATACATATATTTAACTTTATTTATTTATTTTAAGAGAGAGAGAGCAGAGGAGGGGCAGAGAGAGAGGGAGAGAGAGAATCCAAGCAGGATCTGTGCTGCCAACGCAGAACCCAATGCAGGGCTTGATCTTGAACCATAAGATCAAAACCTGAGCCAAAATCAAGAGTCACATGCTTAAATCACTGAGCCACTCAGGTGCCCCCCCACAAAGCATTTTAGATGGTTGTTTATTCTATGTTTGCTTATCTTACATTGTCTCCAAGCCTTCCTGATCTTCTCTTTCCTCTAAAGGTGACTGGGTTTTCTTCTCATTAGGATAGTTATGATGGGTAATTTTATGTGAACTCAGCTGGACAAGAGTGCCCTGATATTTGGTCAAATGTTATTCTGTCCAAATTGGCAAAGATGAAGTCAAGCTTTCGCTTTTTGCAGATGACATGATATTATACATGGAAAATCCGATAGACTCCACCAAAAGTCTGCTAGAACTGATACATGAATTCAGCAAAGTTGCAGGATACAAAATCAATGTACAGAAATCAGTTGCATTCTTATACACTAACAATGAAGCAACAGAAAGACTAATAAAGAAACTGATCCCATTCACAATTGCACCAAGAAGCATAAAATACCTAGGAATAAATCTAACCAAAGATGTAAAAGATCTGCATGCTGAAAACTATAGAAAGCTTATGCAGGTAATTGAAGAAGATATAAAGAAATGGAAAGACATTCCCTGCTCATGGATTGGAAGAATAAATATTGTCAAAATGTCAATACTACCCAAAGCTATCTATACATTCAATGCAATCCCAATCAAAATTGCACCAGCATTCTTCTCGAAACTAGAACAAGCAATCCTAAAATTCATATGGAACCACAAAAGGCCCCGAATAGCCAAAGTAATTTTGAAGAAGAAGACCAAAGCAGGAGGCATCACAATCCCAGACTTTAGCCTCTACTACAAAGCTGTCATCATCAAGACAGCATGGTATTGGCATAAAAACAGACACATAGACCAATGGAATAGAATAGAAACCCCAGAACTAGACCCACAAACGTATGGCCAACTCATCTTTGACAAAGCAGGAAAGAACATCCAATGGAAAAAGACAGTCTCTTTAACAAATGGTGCTGGGAGAACTGGACAGCAACATGCAGAAGATTGAAACTAGACCACTTTCTCACACCATTCACAAAAATAAACTCAAAATGGATAAAGGACCTGAATGTGAGACAGGAAACCATCAAAACCTTAGAGGAGAAAGCAGGAAAAGACCTCTCTGACCTCAGCCGTAGCAATCTCTTACTCGGCACATCCCCAAAGGCAAGGGAATTAAAAGCAAAAATGAATTACTGGGACCTTATGAAGATAAAAAGCTTCTGCAGAGCAAAGGAAACAACCAACAAAACTAAAAGGCAACCAACGGAATGGGAAAAGATATTTGCAAATGACACATAGGACAAAGGGCTAGTATCCAAAATCTATAAAGAGCTCATCAAACTCCACACCCGAAAAACAAATAACCCAGTGAAGAAATGGGCAGAAAACATGAATAGACACTTCTCTAAAGAAGACATCCGGATGGCCAACAGGCACATGAAAAGATGTTCAACGTCGCTCCTTGTCGCTCCTTATCAGGGAAATACAAATCAAAACCACACTCAGATATCACCTCACGCCAGTCAGAGTGGCCAAAATGAAGAAATCAGGAGACTATAGATGCTGGAGAGGATGTGGAGAAACAGGAACCCTCTTGCACTGTTGGTGGGAATGCAAATTGGTGCAGCCGCTCTGGAAAACAGTGTGGAGGTTCCTCAGAAAATTAAAAATAGACCTACCCTACGACCCAGCAATAGCACTGCTAGGAATTTATCCAAGGGATACAGGAGTATTGATGCATAGGGGCACCTGTACCCCAATGTTTATAGCGGCACTCTCAACAATAGCCAAATTATGGAAAGAGCCTAAATGTCCATCAACTGATGAATGGATAAAGAAATTGTGGTTTATATACACAATGGAATACTACGTGGCAATGAGAAAAAATGAAATATGGCCTTTTGTAGCAACATGGATGGAACTGGAGAGTGTGATGCTAAGTGAAATAAGCCATACAGAGAAAGACAGATACCATATGGTTTCACTCTTATGTGGATCCTGAGAAAAGTAACAGAAACCCACGGGGGAGGGGAAGGAAAAAAAAAAAAAAAAGAGGTTAGAGTGGGAGAGAGCCAAAGCATAAGAGACTGTTAAAAACTGAGAACAAACTGAGGGTTGATGGGGGGTGGGAGGGAGGGCAGGGTGGGTGATGGGTATTGAGGAGGGCACTTTTTGGGATGAGCACTGGGTGTTGTATGGAAACCAATTTGACAGTAAATTTCATATATTAAAAAATAAAAAAATTAAAATTAAAAAAAAAATATTATTCTGGATGTTTCTGTGAAGGTGATTTTTTGATGCGATTGACACTTAAATATATACACTTTGAGCAAAGCTGATTACTTACACAAAGATCCTAGACAAAGACTGACCTCCCCTGAACAGAAGCATTTCCGTCAGAAGACTGCCTCTGGATTTAAACTACAACTTTTTCTTAGATCTCCAGCCTCCCGGAATACAGCATTCAGCCTCCCTACAGATTTTCACCTCTTGTTTATTCACAATTGTGTGAGCCAATTCCTTTAAATCTCAGTCTCAGTCTCTCTCTCTCTCTCTCTCTCTCTCTCTCTCTCACACACACACACACACACACACACACCATGTTGGTTGTGTTTCTCTGGAGAACGCCGACTAAAACCATTGCCTTTCTGTTTTTCATTCTAAACTCCTGACAGCTCATTGTCATTCATACCATGCTTCTCTAACAAGCCACTTTAGCATGGAATATGACAAAAGACTCTAGATCTAAGTTGTTCGTTAGGGTAGTCACTAGTCACAGGCAGCTCTTTAAGTTTAAATCTGAATAAAAATAATGCAATTATGAATTCACATCTTCACACGCACTAGCCATGTTTCAAGTGACCAGTAGTCGATTGCAACTAGTTGCTACCACACTGAACAACAGATTATTGCACATTTCCATTATTGCTGAATGTTTTGGCCATCACTGCAATTCACAAGTCAACTTCTATTTCCACACAGAAATCTCAGATAAAAAGATGATTTATTTTCTACCCCCCCCCCTCAAAAAATTGAAAGTGGCCAGGGCCTACTTTAGAAAACTTTAAGAGGTCACATGAAGCTCAAATAATAGATTAGCAAACCTCGTGCATTTACCACATACCAAGTGACTAGAGAGCTTCTGGCAATCTCTTAGCACTCAAAAGTGATCAGGGAGACACTCAGACTTATGTGCCTTCCAAGTCTGCAGTGTTTTTGATCTCTGTTCTATGTAGCTAGCATCTATCTCCCAAATAGTGTCTCTTTCTATGATGTATGAGATGCTGTGTAACAAGCAGTCCTTACTTCAACATGAAGAAAAGAGATCAGGTAATGAGATACATGCCAGGGAACACATCTATACTCTCCTCTAGAACATAAGACACTTTTATTTACTCAGAGAGCATAAAACATGACTTATAATGAATACTGTACCAGTACTCAGGCATTCTTTCAAAGTGGCAATCTCCAATTGCAACTAGAAAACTGATTTTAAATTTTATAATTGCCTGTTTCCTGTCTTGGAAAAAAATCACTCAGCCTTTTACTCCAAGTATCTTTCCATAATGTCAATAGTGGACGCGGAGTTAGAGGGAATTTAATATTGAGGAGAAAAACTTACAAATAAATCAGCAAATATCATATTTTATAACATTTATAACAATTTTATTCTTTTTTTCCATTATCCTTGGTGTTCAAAGATAGTTGTTTTTCATTAGCCAGCACTGGCTGAAAGCAAAGGAAGTAAAACTTTTAAAGGGACAAAGTTCTGATTTGGCAATTCTACTTGTAAATTTGGAGTCCATTTGTGTTCTTTCCTTTGATTAATCTCACCTCCCTAAAATCATTTGAAATCAGATAGACCTGAGAATACAATCCAAACTGTTGCCACCTCAAATGCTCATGGATAATGAGAATAAGGCAGACTGAGAACAAATGGGGGACACAGAAATCTGAAGGGCACGTGACCATCTGTGGAGATAGCAGCTACATAGCTCTAGCTGATCAATGAAGGAATTAAAGTTCAATGTTGCCAATAGAGATCTAAGTTCAAAAGGGAGCTGAAAATCCCATTATCTGAAATCTCTAATTTTTAAAATGCTGACAAATGGTGTATTTTTTTAAACCATATATGCATCAAATAAACTATTTTTCATTTAAATTAGATCCAAACTCTTCTGGTTTGATTTTAGTAATCTCCTTGAAAATTAAAGTATGACTTCTACCTTCTTTTCTTTTTCACTGCAGCCTTCACCAAAATGAGAGTGCACATTAGACTTACTGGATGAGTCAGATCACAGCTATCATCCTGCAAAAAGTCTAAGTCATGGCAGCCACTGACATAAATGAAAGACAATTATTGTGGTCCATGATTGTGGATCTCAACTGGGTCAGTTTTGTCCACTGGAGGACATGTGGCAATGTCTAGAGACGTTCTTTTTTGTGATAACCTGGTGGGGTTTGCTATTGGCATCTAGTAAGTAGAGGCCTGGTATGTTGCTCAACATGCCACATTGCATAGGACAGCCCCCCATAAAAATAGATTATCAGGCCCAGAATATCAATAATGCTGAGGTTGAGAAATTCTTCTCTAGATTTTGTTTTTTCATGGAGGACCAATGTTTGTCCACTCTTGCCATTGGTGAACTAAGCACTGACAAGAAGGCATATTTCCCCATATCCTATTATCAAGGTATGTTGTTGCCTACATCCTAATCACACACACCTGAATCAACAGGTCCAGACTCAGGCTTGTAAGAATCCAGAAACTCTTCAACAAATAACTGGAAGACATCAGATTGGCAAAAGTTAAACATTCTGAAAAGTTCATGTATTGGTGAGGAGGAAAGTAATTAAGGTATGCTCATATAATCCAGTGAAATGTAAATTTGGCAAGCCAGAGAGGACAACAACCCAGCAGTGTTTATATAGATTTTAAATATATAGACCCTTTCGGAAAAAAAAATGCTGAACCCTGCTGTACAGCAACGACTTTGAAAATGTGGTTCACAGACAAGCAGCATCAGCATTACCTGAGAATTTGTTAGGCAAAATTTAGGCTCCATATCAGATCTACCAAATTAGAAATTCACACAATAGAACCCAGTAACCTGGGTTTTAGCTAGCTCTCCAGAGTATTTTGATGCATATGAAAGTTTGAGAACAACAGAAAGAATCCTCAAAGCCTGGTTGTGCATTAGAATCACTTGGAGGGAATTATTAAAAACGCAGACATACGGGGCGCCTGGGTGGCTCAGTCGGTTAAGCGGCCGACTTCGGCTCAGGTCATGATCTCACGGTCTGTGAGTTCGAGCCCCGCATCGGGCTCTGTGCTGACAGCTCAGAGCCCGGAGCCCGTTTCAGTTTCTGTGTCTCCCTCTCTCTCTGACCCTCCCCTGTTCATGCTCTGTCTCTCTCTGTCTCAAAAATAAATAAGTGTTAAAAAAAAAATTTAAAAAAAACAAAAAACAAAAAACAAACAAACAAAAAAAAACACAGACACAAGATTCCAGAGATATCTGGAGATTCCGATTTATCGGGGACCAAGAAGCACCCAGATATCCAGAGCTGTTTCCTGGGTTCTATCAGTAGATAATCAAGGTGTTTAAATGCTTGTGGACTTGTTACTATGACCCATGTCTTCATTTGTTACAGTTTTCAACAACAGGAGCATATAGACAACAGTTATCACAGGGCTGGTCTCTGAATTCTTACCAGTGAAAATCCAAGTACAGTAAAGCCCTGGTTTGTGAGAATGATTTGTTCCAGAAACATGCTTGTAATCCAAAGCACTTGTATATCAAAGTGAATTTCAAGAACCATCAGCACAGTTGTGATCATGTGACATTCTGCATCACATACTACTCATATTGCAAGACATCTCTCATTTATCAAGTTAAGATTAGAAGTATTTGCTCATCTTACAGAACACTCAAAGAACAAGTTACCTGCAATCCAAAGTTTTACTGTACAAATATTCTCTGGGCCTCTTTCCCCAAGAGTGGCCTGGAAACTCTCATGTCATAAGCAGTTGTATTTTAGAAAGCAGACCAAATCTCAAAGTAGACAATTTCTGTATTTCTTCATCTTGAGACTTCTTTTGACAAAAAGGCATTTTGTAACTGATTCCACATGTAAGGAAACCCTCTCCAAAATTGTTGGAGTTTTCATTGTTTAAGATCTTGTGCAAGTTAAAGTCTTCGCCCTTAACTGGCCTAGAAGCTTCTTCCACTTAAAAGCATTTGCCACATTAGAAGTATAGATTTTTTAAGTCTAATGCATTATGAGAAGCCCAAACCATGTGGAGAACCCTAAAAGAAAATATTGAAAACATTATATATAGAAAGATGATAATATGAAGGGGGAGTGAGGAGAGAGAGAAAAAGAACGAGGCGGAAGGGTAGCTCAATTGTATGAGATCAACAATGAGAACAACCCAGTGTTTACACAGGACTGTCAAAGATAATAGTAAACTGTTTCGTTGGTCTTGGGATGATTTCTTAATGTAACAGTAGGAAATAACATCAAGAGGGAATATTGTTTTAGAAAATTCTTCCAGTTGATTCTAATTAGAAACTATAACCTCTCCCTCCTTTGATAAGTACTCAGTTACAGTAGATTTAAACTCTTCTATTCAACCACACAAAATTGCTACTTATCCAGTGCCCACTAATGAAAGAACCAGTGATCAGAGAAAATCAGAAGACAGATGTAAACCTCAACTTGTAATTAATGCTGTCTATTTATCCTTTTTCTTTTAAGGCTCTCAGAGCATCAGTTAGCCTTTGGGATACAAGCATAATCACATGTATATTTTATCATGTTGTCAAATTCAAAAAATAGAGGTGCTAATAGTCTTTAATAAAGACAAACCATCATAAAATTTGAAATAAACAAATCCACAGATTAAACAATTATTAATAGGCCAGGTTTGTTGTGCTTAGTTCTAGAGATTTGAAGCCTAATAACACATGATCTTTCCCACTCTTTCTGAACTCATAGTCTATTGATATGGCTGCAGGGAAGGTGTGAGTGCAGTGCTAGGGGTATTTGAGATCAAGTGTGTCATAACCCTTGAAATATGTGATATTGAGAGTTTGCTTTAATTTCTAGGTCACTTACTTTTTTCTATATTTTCATTCAAGTATAATTAACATTCAGTGTTAGATTAGTTTCAGATGTACAATATAATGATTCAACAATTCTATATATTACTCAGTGTTCATCATGATAAATGTTCTCTTAATTCCCTTTATTTCATCCACCCCCACCCCCCACCTCCTGTTTGGCAACTACCACTTTGTTCTCTGTATTTAAGTCTAGATTTTTCTCTTTATTTTAATTTGCTTTGTTATTAAATTTTACATATGAATGAAATCATATGGTATTTGTCTTTCTCTGACTTATTTCACTTAGCATTGTACCCTCTAGGTCCATCCATGTTGTTGTAAATGACAAGGTTTCATTTTTTTATGGTTGAGTATATAACCACTGTGGAAAACAGTATGGAAGTTCTTTAAAAAAATTAAAAGTAGAATTACTGTATGATCCAGTAATTTCACTACTGGGTATTTGCCCAAAGAAAACAAAAACACTAATTCAAAAACACTAATTCAAATTCACCCTTATGTTTTTGCAGCATTATTTATGAAAGCCAAGATATGGAAGCAACCGAAGTGTCCACTGATATATGAATGGATAAAGAATATGTGACTATATATATATATATATATATATATATATATATACATATATATATACACACACACACAGACACACAAATGGAATTCACTAGCTCATTTAAAATTCATAACCACACTGTACATACTATCATGCACTGAGTGAAGCTCAAAGACATCACCAGTAAGCATAAAGCCAATACTCAACTGAATATAGAATATGAAGTTCTAAGTGCAGACTGCATGTTCTTCAACTCTGTGCCATCCAAAAAGTAACTATTTATTCTTAATGTGGTAAAGGTGCCTGGGTTGGGGTGGTAACTTTCACTGGAAGTTCATCAAAGGACTTGTAAGCTCACACCTTTTGAAGAACCACAGGACACATATACCCAAGGTAAAACACACACACACACACACACACACACACACACACACACACGCAAATACATGTAGCATTTACCCTAAGCCTGAACCAAACTGCAGGATTTTTCTGCAGGAATATTTGTTTTGGCACCAACCTCCGGACTTTCAGTTCAAAAGAGGAAAACTTTGTTTTATCAGTTCTGCAATAGGACAGGGAGAAGCACAAGATTAGTAAGAAAAACAAATTAACTTTGCCACTTTTCAAATCCATAAGCAGAATGATGCACCTCTTATTAAAGTCCTTTGCAGTCTAAAAAGCAACCTAAATTATATGGAGAGCAAATGGTCCCTGACATGGTCCTGCAGTCCATTAAAATAGTTTCCTGTTACTTAGCAATAATGCTGAACAAAGGGTATTGAAGGATGTTGGTGTCAGCTGAGTTCCTTTTACCAAAGTCAGGATGATGGATTTGGGGACTTGAGCTGTCTGGGAATGTCTCATAGATCAGGGGAGGGTGTGTAGTTAACACTGATACTTCGAGGGTTTCAGAACTCACCAAACATGACTTTGGACTTAGCAACTTTATCCCCCTAAGAAAAGAAAAGCTGCCTTTTGTGAGGAATAAAAATGTTGCTTCTTCTTAAGGGTAGGGATACATAAGTTTCTGGGTCCTTTAGAACAGGACATTGGGGGAGGCAAGGCAGGAAAAAACGAGGCTATTTAGCTGTGCACTGTGGGGATGTGACTTTCCTAAATCTTGACTCATTCGTAAAACAAGGAGGGCAGATGATATTAATTCATGAAATATTTGTGAGCACTTATGATGTATTAGAATCTGGGCTTGATATAGAATATACATAGGTGGGAAAAACAGATGTGGCCCTTGACTTCATGGAGTGACAATGGAGGATATATACATCAATCCATAAATGTCTAAGAAGATTGTTACACACCGGGTTCTCCTGGAAGCAGATTCAGAGATGGAGATTAGTAGGATAATTTGTCTTGTGACCACCACTGGTGGGAAGGAAAGAGAGGAAGCAGGATTGGGTAGAAGTTGGGCTGCAATACAGTGTCAAGAAAGGCCTCAGTCATTCGTATGAGGAAAGCAGGCTCTGAAATAGCCTTCAGAGACTCCCTGAGTCAGATAAGCCATCTGGACTTTACACCTCTGTGCCAGCTTATCATTTGATGCTGTCTGTCCCATCTGTCCCATCTGGCGACTCATTTCTGCTAAGACGCGTACACAGAGGGATAATGTTTGAGGGTTTGTGGGAAATAATGTTGTCCCAAATGTGGATCTGAGTAGTTTATCTAAGAGTCTACTACATAGGTGCTCAGTTATGAACTGTGATGGGTGCTGTGAATAAGAATTATCCATAAGTATGAACATGTGTAGAGCAGGATCTGGCCTAGTTTGAGAAGTAATAGAAGTCTTTCCTGACGAAGTTGCAATTAAGTTGAGATTTGAAGAACATAACTAGGTAGAGGGATAAGGGAACAGGATCCCCAGATCAGGAACATGCTGCACTTCAGGGATCCAAAACAAACAAACAAACAAACAAACAAACAAACACAACAAAAACAGTAGAAGACAAAGGGGCTAGAATGGGGAGAAAGGGAACCTGGAGTCGCTGGCAGAGACAAGACCACAAAGGGCTTTGGAATCCAAGTTGAGAATTTAACTGTAAGAGTACAGAAAGTCACTGAAATGTATTGAATACCAATGGATGGGTATGAATAGGTATTGGTGGTGGAGGGGAGGTAATATAATCAGTTTTGCATTTTACGATTATCCCAGCTACTAAACTGGCAGATAAACTGAAAAGCAGAGGTACTCTCTAAAACTTCCATCTAACTCTAAGTTTCTACAAAGACTTAGAGGCAGTGTCACTGATCCAGAAAGTGATTATCTTCTCTCACAGGGTACAGATTCCATGATGTGATAATATGGCAGTCAGAATATTATTGATGATACCTAAAACTTTTATGTATGTCAACGAATAATTTTATCAACAACTCATGAGGTAAGTACTATGAGATCTCATTTCATGGATGAGATAATGGTAATACACTATTAAGTAAAGATTATTATGCCTATCTTCTAGATGGAGATTTTGAGCCTTAAAGAGGTTACATATATCACCCAACTTCATAGAGCTAGTCAGTAATTCAAACCCAGGCAGCCTTAGGCTACACAGCTTGAACCAAAAACAAAATCACAATATAATTTACATTAATTTGTTAGCAAATTATCATAAACTAAAATTCAGGCACAATTTTTACAATAAGTTAAAACCTGTTCTTAAGTGTAACAAAAACTAGATATTGTATTTTGTATTTTGTTTATTATGCTATGTTATACTAATCTAAACTATATTTCTTTACAAAATATTCAAAATGTAAAGTACAAGTAATTTTACGGGGTTCAAGAGGTTACACATTACTATTATGTTATTTAGGGTAAATATCCCTAACTACAAAACAAACATACCCCAAATCATTCTAGCTTACCACATTAAAAATGAATTAATAACATATAAATCCCCAATAACCTTGTTTCTCATTGTTAGGTGCCCTTCCATTCCCCAAACAGGTATTCAGATCTTTTTCATTTTCAGACTCTTCCTTCTTTTAGCAACCTTAGCAGGATCCTTTTCATTAGCCCACAGAAAGAACCAGGGAGAAGGAAGGTAAGGAAGTGGACTGCATCATTGCTGCTCACTTGTCATTGATCAGAACTTAGTCCCGTGGCTACATCTAATGTGGAAAGGAACTAAGAAATAACAGATCAGCTATGTGCCTAAGATGCAGAAGTAGATGTTGATGACTACATAACAGCATCTGTTATGATTTAAAAAGGTATTTGTAAGTCAAACAGTTTGTAAAACACTCACCTATTGAAGCAGCTATCTGGTTCCTAAGTTTCAGTTTATGTTTTCCATGACACTTTCTCAAAGAGATATGGAAACAATTAAAATGAACCCCCGTGCCATCCCCTCATTTGAATACTATGTCTTCTCCAGAGCAGCCACTAAACTTGAAGTTCAAGCTGTGGCTGAAGTCCACGCTGAAGAAACCAAAGTTAAGAATTTGTCATGCTATTCTCAAAGCAGACTTATAGCTCAATGTCAACAGGGTTTTTGTTTTGCTTAAAGTCTTTACCTAAAATTATTGAGTAGACTCCTGAATATGCAATCCAAATGCACTTGTATGTTTCACAGCTAAGGTTTAGGAGTTAACCCCAAGATTATCAGGGATCATGTGGATACAGATGAAGAAAATAACTAACAATTGTGAATAGTAAGCCTGGAGCAATTACCGTATTTTTCCTAAATTGTTTTAAACTCTTCTAACACAGTTTTCCTCATTTGTGTATCATCTTAATAAGGTATATAGGAATAAGCTTCATTACTGCACTTAAAAAAATTGTCTAAGGAGCCTTTATTCTCAACTACCTTTACAGTCCCCTTTCTCAAGACAGCCACAGAGAATACTTGGGAGTGAACAGCATGGACCAGGACTTTAAATTCACATGAATGACAGCCAGGTGCAATCAGTACAACACAGTCACAGTGCCTATGAGATAACAAATACATTTGCTCCTCCAAATAGAAACACACAGAACAGAGATTGAACTATTTTTTTCAAGTCTGAGCCTAAGTTGAGGTTTCAATCTGAGTTAACGATGATAAGAATGAATGAAAATAAAAGTGATAGAAAGTAGTGGGTGGTTAGATCTGACAAGAGAAACCCATTATTCACCTATATCATTCAAAGTTCTCTTATAATACTAAATCTTTAACACTTGTGTTTCCAGACAGAAGTGAGTGAGCACATACTATTTACAGGGTGTTTTACAGGAAACTCTACCAGGAATGAAGAGAAGGAATCATCATCACCACCTTCAATGGAGCAAACATGGAGTCAAATGTTCCTGTTTACAAAAGCTATAATAATAGAATTTTCTTTCCCTAGAACTTTTGGAAAAGTGTCAGTAGATTACAATCACGTGCTTTTTATGTAGAAGGCATATAATACAAAATCATAATACTGTCTATTTTATTGTATGATTACTGTGTGCCAGGCAATGTATAACCTTCGCATGGTTTAACTAATTCAATGCTCATTGCAACCCTACAACTCTGTGAGGCATTCTTTCACCAGAACTGTTCAAATTTCTATGAGAAAACTCCAACTCCATGTAGTTTTAAATAAAATGAGGGGGGATTAGCAAATAATAGCAAATCAAGATACTGGGAAGGTAACATTTAATCTGTTATACTTATAATACTTATTTGTTCATATTCTCTCCCTCTCTCTATCCCTCCTTACACCCCCACTTTGTCCTTTAGATGTGAATCATTCTCTTCTTTCAGTAACATGACTTATCTATGTGGCAGTGATGAGGAACAATGGTCATCTATAAGAGGTAAGAACACCTTTTTGCTCTAAGAACTGTCAAGGAAGAACACAGATTATCTCACTTTCCTTGGGTCACATATCTATCAAATAAGAGAGTTCAGGGGAAGAAATTTTCTGATTAGCCTATTCTGGTTCCTTTGACAAACCTGAGGTCCAGGGAATAAGTGTCTTTATTGTTGGCCACATCAAAATCACCTGGAAAAATAGTAAAGTTGGTAGACAAAATTTCCTATGTTAATCACAACCAGGCTTTATTATTTCACTAGATTATATTTGAAGACGTAAAGCTTAAAGAGATTAGTTTGTCTAACATCACCCATGTAGAAATTTTGGGATAGACTTGATCTATATTGATTTAAAATTTAAAAAATATTTTTATTTTTAAAGCTTTTATTTAAATTCCAGCTAATTAACCTGCAGCATAACATTAGTTTCAGGTGCACAATATAGTGATTCAACACTTCCATACTACACTGGGTGCTCATCACAGCAAGTGCCCTCCTTAATCCCCCTTACCTCTTTCACCTGTTCCCCCACCCACCTCCCCTCTGGTAACCATCAGTTTGTTCTTTATAGTTAAGAGTCTGTTTCTTGATTTGCCTGATGAACTATATTTCCAAATCTTGACTTGGAGAGATGTAAACTGGGAAGACTATCAATATAGAGCATGCATCTATTTGAATTTTACACTCTTCACCTTAATTCTGAGGGTATACAAAATATAATATGAATTATAAACCAATTTTTGAGGAAAGAGGCTTAAGTGGATCTAAAAAAGGGTTCAGAATTTGCTAATGAGAAAAAGAGGAAAGCACTATATTTAAAAGATAATCAGGGTTTTTGTTTTGTGTTTGTTGTAGTCCTTTTAAATCTTTAGTGGAGAGGATTTAGCATTTAGTGGGAGAAGGGAGATGAAGTCCAGGTTCTGTACAAGTCATTTACATTCTTGGGTTACCTTTTTCTTTATCTACATCTCCTACCTCATCTATTTCATGCAGCCACTTGAACATTAAATTATGAAACGAGTACCAAAATGTTTTGAAAAACTTACAATACCCCAACAGACAGTATTATGCTTTTGTATTATGTGCCTTCTACATACAAAGCATGTGATTGTAGTCTGTTGACACTTTTGAGAAAGTCATAGGGAAATAAAGAGCATGTTATAACTTTTAATAACAGACACATTTTACTCCAAGTAATTCCTCTCAATTCCTCTTTTATCATTACATTGCCATTGTCACTGTCTTCTTCCTCCTGTTTTCCTCATCTTTTATTTTTCTCATTATTAAAATCTCATGAAATTATATTTGCTAACTGATCTTCTGGAAAACATGCTCATAGATTAAATTTTATACTCAATGAAAAGTTTTGTTGACATCCAAATTAAAAATAGCTTCCTTCTGATGAGATCTCTCCTATAGACAAGGATAATCCTCTCTGCTTTCTCCACACTTGTCATTAACGCATATTCTTCTGTTACCTTCTCTGAGTCTTTTCCTTTGATTCTTGAGCAGTCATTTTCAGCTCTCTTCCTAAGAAATCTCCCTTTCCCCCTAAGATCTCCATTCAGCCACAGGCTGACTCCAGATGAAATTTGGGCATTGATTTATAGTGAGCTCTCATCCATTGCCCTAAGGAGACAAGGCAATAATTGCTGTTTTTTTTTTTTTTTTTTTTTTTTTTTAATAATTGGTTCAGAAAACCAACCTTGAGGGCCACAGAATAAAACAATGGAATTTATGCTGCACCTTATCTATTTTGACAGTTGTAAAATTCCAGGTCTGATTATACACGTTGATGCTGTAAAGATGCAGAGGATAGACAAAGGGAAAAAAATATATGATTGTCAGGAAAGTTCTCATAGCATCTCAAAGATCATTTAATTTTTCCTAAGATTGCTGCTCAGGCAGGGGATTCTGGATGATTGCCACGTGTTATCCTACAATGCAGTGAATGAATAAAAGCAGTGACACATGGAACACTATATTTTCATTAACCCCCAGCCCTGACACTGTTTTGTAACCTTCTGTCTTGGAGCAGTGTTGTGCTTGGGTGTACGTTCATCCCTGGTAACCAGGGCGCTGAAATAGGAGGTAGAGAGATCCTCATTTCTTCTAATTTCTCCCTCAAAACTCAATACTAAGATCTGAAAAAAGAAAGAGATAACAAAGAGGAGGAATCAGAAAAGTATGGAACATAAAGACAGTTCATAAGTGGATAAAGGAAAACAGACATAGGAGCATAATCTACATTTTGAGTGGTTAACTCAAAGGCCTAGAGTCAGGAAAGATTGACTGCAGTTGCACGTCTATGGGGGAGATTCCAAGTAGAAAGCGGTGGTATAAAAAATGTTTTTAATTATGAAGCATCTATCATAGGTGTGCATGGCTTTGGCAAAAAAGATTGGTGATAATTTAAAATATGGCTATAGAGGGGCGCCTGGGTGGCTCAGTCGGTTAAGCGTCCGACTTCGGCTCAGGTCATGATCTCGCAGTCTGCGGGTTCGAGCCCCGTGTCGGGCTCTGTGCTGACAGCTCGGAGCCCGGAGCCTGTTTCAGATGCTGTGTCTCCCTCTTTCTCTGACCCTCTACTGTTCATGCTCTCTGTCTCAAAAATAAATAAACATAAAAAAATTAAAAAAAATTATGGCTATAGGCAAAAGAGACTAAATTTGACATGGAATATGATCTAAAAATTAAAAAAAAGTATTTTATGCACAAACCATACAACACCCCTTTGGGGAAAACAAAAGTTGGGTTGAATAAGGCAAGAGGTTGTGAAATTTTCCAATAAGCATCTATGAGAGAGGGAAAAAAAAAACAAAAAAACAGGATTTTTCCCTAGGAGCCAACAGAGAGCTTGAGAGGCAGGCAGATACCTAGAGTAGAGCAAAATGCAGGCACAAAGGCAAACAGGAAGAAGCAAATGCAAAAACATTGTTTAGACATTTGACTCTCTAGTAAAAATAAAGAAAATAGGCTCGCAAGGAATAAAGAATAAGCTTAGAATTTTCTTTCATAAAACCAGGAACCATATCTTCTGATCACAAAATTTGCTTCTCTTCTGTGATTGTGTCAGTTTTGACACAAGTGGTGTTGTGAGTGTGAAAAATATCTGCAAAGACACATATAGTGTGAACATGAAAGTGACTTGGGGGGGGCGGCTATGTAGCAACCCTCTACCTCCTTGCCTGCTCTGTTCGAGATTATCATTATCCAGAAATGAGAATTCTTCTCTTCCTTTTTTGTTTGTGAAAGAATTGTATGTCTGGCTTAAAAGGGGTTAGGAGACACCTGTGGGCTCTTTTGTTGCATGTTTTTTTTTTATAAATGGGCAAGTAAAAATCAATAATGCAGCGCTGGTCAGTTTGAACTCCTGAAGCAAAAAAGAAACATACTTCGCAGGTGTCAGAGTGCGTATAAAAATGGCAATTATTAATAAAGTACTTCAGTTTGCTGTTGGATTGAAACTAATAAGAAGATTACATTATCCACCATGAGCAAGTTTTCATTTTATACCTGGTCTGCAGAGCCGGTGACATCCTGGGGGCTGTGAGTATGATTTCCTATTTGCGAATTCCTGAATTCCTGTGGATCTGAGGGCTGTAGTCTGAGGTTCTTTTAGGAGCACACAAGTTTGTGGCTGCCTTTCTGATTTACTTTTAAGACGTACCCAGCTTATTTGAAGTGGTTTGTGGAACACTGGCCTGTTGTAGCACAGTTGCAGCCTTGGAGAGAGCTAGGGATGGTTCCATCCATCCCACCCCAGGGTAGCTTTACGTGTGAGAGTAGGCAAGGACTGTCAGTTACTCCTGAAAAACTGAAAATGTATTAAAGCTAGAAACATTTTTTTCTCATTTATATGCTTTTTAAACCCCTGTAGTGATAGGCACAAAGAAATGTTGGCAAAGCCAGACGAAGCTTCTAAACAAAGCAATGATTTGGGGTACCTGGGTGGCTCAGTTGGTTGAGCGTATGACTCTTGATTTCAGCTCAGGTCATGATCCCAGGGTCATGGGATCAAGCTCCCTGTTGGGTGCCACAATGAGCACAGGGCATGCTTAAGATTTTCTCCCTCCCTCTTCCTCTGCCCCTCTTCCTCTTGTACATTCTCTAAAATAAAAATAAAAAATAAAATCATTTAAACAAAGCAAAGCTTCTGAACAAAAGTCCACTGGTTCTGATTCACTACATCTGGGGTAAATCTGACTAACCTCAAGGTTTAACCATTATCCAAGGTCAATATGATAGCTGGTTGGGAGCCACTTTTTGAGAAATATTATAGTTAATATTCTTAGATTGCTTTTTTTTAATATCTGAGCCCACTTGTTGCTAAGTCCCTGTTTTTTGAACCCTATTCATTCCAGGTCCCCAGCCACCACCTTTATAAATTTGTCTCTTCATCGTTTATGTGAGGAGAAATGGGTCTTAGAGGTAAAGGGTACTCTATACGACTGACACCTGTTGGTGGTATTTCCAGAAAGGAAGTGGTTGATAGTGATAGGAGAAATAATCCCAAAGAAAAAGTGATCATCTCATTATATTTAAAATAGTATGTGAAGAAACTTTGACTATCTTTTATAGTTGTGGAAACCGGTGTATACAAAGCTCAAGTGGCTGGTACAGGTCCTAGAGTTCAGCATAAGACGAGAGCGGGTAATGGGGATTGAAAAAAATGGACATTACAAGAAGGCAGGGTGCAGAGCCCATCACGAATTGGAGGCTTTTGATTTTCAGTGTGAAGGTCCTTCTTTAGATAATTACTGATCATTTGATTTTGAGAGGTGAATGTCAAAACTGGACAGCACTATACATCATGGCTTTGAAAACAAAATGTACAGAAATAGTTTTCATTTATAAAATCACAAGTAAAAGCCAAAAATCTAAAAGTACAAAAATCTAAAATCAATAGACAGATGAAAAGATGTTGAACATCAATAATCATCAGGAAAATGCAAATCAACACTACTGTGAGAAATCACCTCATACCTTTCAGAATGGCTAAAATTAAAAAAAAAGCAAGAAATAACAAGTATTGCCAAGGATATGTGCACTATTGATGGGAATGTAAATTGGTGTAACCACTGCCAAAAGTACTATGGAGGTCACTCAGAAAATTAAAAATTGAAATACCATATGATCTAATAATTCCATTGCTGGGTGTTTGCTCAAAGAAAAGAAAAAAAACACTAATTAAAAAAGATATATGTACCCCTGTGTTTATTGCCAAGTACAATAGTCAAGATATGGAAGCAACCTAAGAGTCCACTGGTAGACAAATGGATAAGGAAGATGTGTATATATATATATATATATATATATATATACACACACACACACATATATACTGTGTGTGTGTGTATATACACACATACACGCATATGTATATACATATAAACATACATGATATGCAATGAAATATTATGCAGTAATAAAGAAGGATGAGATCTTTCCATTTGCAACAACATGGGTGGGCCTAGAGTGTATTATGCTAAGTGAAATAATTAGAGAAAGACAAATACCATATGATTTTACTCATATGTTGAATCTAAAAATACAAATGAATTAGCCAACAATAGAATCAGACCTATAAATACTGAGAACTGTTGGTTTCCAGAGGGGTAAGGGAATAGAGGAATTGGCAAAATGGGTAAAGGGGAGTGAAAGTGACAGTCTTCCAGTTATGGAACAAAAAAGTCGTAAGAATAAAAGGTAAGCATAAAGAACATAATCAATGTTATTGTAATAGCACTGTATGGTTACAAAAATTAGTTATATTTGTGATGAGCACATCTTAAGAGAAGTTGAACTATTACATTGTGCACCTGTAACTAAGGTAACATTGTGTGCTAACTATACTCAAGAAAAAAAGACAAAACATGAGGGTCTGGCCTTTTACCTACTTTTAGGCTATACCTAATTTAAGCCTGTGTGTGTGTGTGTGTGTGTGTGTGTGTGTGTGTGTGTGAGAGAGAGAGAGAGAGAGAGAGAGAGAGAGAGGCAGAGACACACATATAGCAAACAGTTTTATTGTATTTTTAAGCAAAGAAAAATCTGAGTTGGAGCTTATCAAGACTTGACATTTGACATACAGCTTCAATAATTAAGCATGTGGTCTATAACTCTGAGAGTAGACAGATACGTTACAAGTTTCTCAGGTCATGTGAAAAAGTCCACATCATTCTAATTTCAAGCCTTGATCATTCTCCAACACATTCTTCCTCCATCTCTGAAAACCAATTTGCAGCTTCTCCCTTTGGAGGCTGCTTAGTATCTTCAAGAAGATAGGACAAGGAAGGTGCTTTGCCCAGGCTCTCAACCATAAAATGTGAATCACATTTTAAGCTACCAAGATGAAGAGGAAAAAAAAAAAAACATATTCATAAATTTCAAGTTAACCTACATTTAATTTAGGAAAATACACAATTCCAAGGTAGTTCTATTTGAACTGATAGACTCTGATGCTTTTTAATGGTTTTAAGTCATGTTTTGGAAGCAACATTGTTTTATTTTATAAAACTGGGTTATTAGTTGCCTAAGAACAGTTTAAGAAGAGGTTTGAAACAGAGGATCTTTGTGGTAGCATATAATGAGACTATTACCTCCTGTATCTGGAGGGCAAAAAAAGAGATCTGGTTTCAAGGAAGTGAAGCTTCCAAGGGAGAAGAAGGCAAGCTTTAAGGCTGGTGTATTGCCCAATCACTTGGACTTACCCACATAAGCTATGGCATGGGCACACCAGTAGACAAAGAAAGGAGTCATCAGTGCAGGAGGAGCAAGTAGCTTCTATCATCACAAAGATAGGGAGTTGCTGTCACACAAAGCAGTCAGGGGACCGGGGAGGTAGGTGGGAATTTCTGCCACACGATCTGGGCAGGAAAGATCACTCGGTATTTCCATGTAGCAGTTCTTGGCACTCCCTTATCCACTGTTTATGGCAAATTGATGAGGACAGTGGCCATAACCCAAGAAAGGCATGGTGATCAGGGGTTTTCACACTTTAGCAGGTAGGATCTGGATCACTCAACCAGATAAGCCTCTTAAACCAGCAAAGGCGCCAACAAAGGTGAGGGAAATCTAAATGCGCAGTACCAGAGAGAGATACAGTGTCAGTTGCAGCCTCCAAACTAGTTCTAGCCTTAGGAAATATGGTCCATCCCAATAATCTTGAAAAATTCCTCAGGAAAGTCTCACTAGAATCATAAGAAGCTGTTTCCAATGAGTCTGAGAGGTGCAACGAGTGGGATGTAGTAGATGCTGACTTATGTTGCCTGTAACTCCTAGAGAATCAATTCACTCATTTTCTTAGCTACCAGGATGCTTGCTTCAAGTTCAGTGGATCCCATCCTCAGCAACTTACCTGAGGTTCGACTTTTCCCCAGAGGCATCTCTTATCAATGATTGGCCAATGTGTTCTATTAGCTTCAGTATGGGACGTCCTTGTAAGACCATCTCAGTGTCAGACCACCCAGGGGCCATCCTTAGCAGTTTACTTAGAAAATCTTTCTCAAAATTATCTATATTCTACTTGAACTGCCAATATCCTAACGGGAGCCATAATGATCTGTCTTTACTGACTATGAGGCTTACTTCTCTTATCCTTCTTAATCCACTCCTCACACTGTGGTGAGAGTGATCAGCCACATGCACAGTGGGTGAGTCTCCAAACCCTTAACCTTTCCTTTGTGATCCTGGATGTGCCAGCCTTGCCTGTAACAGGGGCCTAAGCTCAATTCTTCCTTCTCTTTCTCTAACTTGCCATGTTTCTTTGAAGTTTTGGGCCTTTGCACATGCTTCCCCTCTGCATGGGATTCCCCCTTCAGCCCAACTTACATAAATGATCAACGTCTCACTCTTCCCCCCTGTAAAAAGGGATGAATCTACCATTACGCAAAACTGCTCAAAGACGAAATAAAATAAGCATACACCTGACATATGTTAGTCTTAAAACATTTATCCCGGCATTTTAAGTTTTGTCCTTTAATCTTTTACTTGTGATTTCGCGGAGGCTCAATGTTAAAAGCAAACTTTAAAGGACTGATTTATATCAGTTAAGAAACTTGTAGAGCATCTTGCTGTGCAGCAATCTCACTGAAGTTGGTAATTACTGTCAGGTTAATAATATCCCCTAGAATTTTGTGCCTTTGTCAAATGCAGATGTTGGCCTGTTATAATTTTCAAAAGACTACTTTGTTCCGCAATCTGTTTAAAGATCAGATAAAAGCCATTAAGAAATTTACACACTTTCAGGGACCCTGACATGAAGAAAAAGAAAGATTCCAAGTAAATGAGCAAGTAAAAGAACATTAATTAGCATCTAATTAGTAATAGCAGAGTGCAGTGCTCGATGATTTAAAACTAAATGGAAGCCTTTGTAAATATATAAGGTGGGAGCATAGCTAAGTTCTCCTTGAGATAAAATTAATGTCACTCTAATATATAAACTCTCCTCCCCCCAAAAAAACTTGTCAAAGAAAAACAAAGTTTTATCAGGCATCGATATCAGGATAGAACTACCTTGTACCATCAAGAGAGAAGGGCATATAAAGGACTAAATAAGCCTCTGAAATGTAAAGATACAGTTCGATTCTGGAGATAAAAACAAATGCTTAAGCCAGCCACAATGATGTCATTTAAGTCAAACTGTTAGAACATTTTAAGATGCTATCATTTAAAATAATCTAAGGAAATATTTAATTTTAAGGTTCAAAACCCTAGGTATATGAACACTAAATTAAAAAGAAAAAAAAAACATCCTCAGCATCTTTAAGAAATTAAAAATTTTAGGGGCGCCTGGGTGGCTCAGTTCATTAAGTGATCAACTCTTGCTTTAAGCTCAGGTCATGATCTCACAGTTTCAGGAGTTCAAGCCCCACGTTGAGCTCCATAGGGGCAGCAGGGAGCCTGCTCGGGATTCTCTTTCTCCCCCTCTTTCACTGCCCTTTCACTGGCTCTGTTCACTCTATCTCTGTCTCTCTAAAGATAAATCAACTAAAAAAAAAGAAATTAAACATTTAAATTCAACATTCAGCAGCATATCAAATTCTTCTTGGAAGATTCCTTTTAATTTTCAGAGATGCGGGATAGGAATTGTTCTAGTAAACAACATTCTGCTTTTAGCAGGAAAGAGACATCAAAATAGATGACAGTGACAAAGATAAAGGCATCAGAGCCAGCAGATCTGAGTACTGCCATAGTTCTAAAAGACCCAGACCTTGCACTCAGGAAGATTTCAACCAATTCTATTTTTCCTTATCGGCCGTGTGATTTAGGCAGGCTACTTGGACTTTCTAAGCCTCCGTTTCCTCATACGGTAGGTGGAAATAATAATACATGCTCATGGTGTTGTTGTAAAGGATGCAGTAAGTATATGAAATGGGGTTCCAGATTCAAACCCAAGCAGTGTGACCCCAGGAACAACATTTCTTTTCTCTTTCCAGCCTTGAGATATAACTGACATTAACACTCTGTAAGTATAAGGCATACAGCCGCATGACGATTTGACACAATATACTGCAAAATAATTACTACAATGAGTTAATACCTTACTCACACACACAGACCAGAATTGGTGAAAACCTTTAAGATTTAGTTTCTTAGCAATTTTCAAGCATACAATACAATATTGTCAACGAGGTCACCATGTTCTACATCAGATCCCCAGAATTTACTCGTCTTGTCACTAGGACTTCGTACACTTTGACCAACTCCCATTTCCTCCAGACCCTGGCAACCATCAATGCACTCTATTTCTGTAATTTCAGTTTTAACTGATTCCACATATAAGTGATAGCATGCAGTATTTGTCTTTCACTTTTTGGTTTATTTCTTTTAGTATAATGTCCTTGAGGTTTATCGATGTTTTTGCAAAAGTCAGTTTCCTTCTTTTTTTATGGATGAATCATATTCTACTGTATACATATAACACATTTTATTTATCCATTGATTTGTTGATGAACTTCCAAGTTGCTGTCATGTCTTGGCTATTCTGAATAATGCTTCAATGAATATGGGAATATAGAGGTGTCTTCAAGATAGTGATTTTGTTTTCTTTGGATAGAAACCAAGAAGTGAGATTACTAGATTAAATGGTAGTTTTATTTTTTTTAATGTCTTTAGTATTTATTGATTTTTTTTGAGAGAGAGGCAGAGGGTGAGCTGGAGGCAGAGAAAGAGGGAGACACAGAACCCAAAGCAGGCTCCAGTCTCTGAGCTGTCAGCACACAGCCTGATGCGGGGCTCGAACTCACGAACTGTGAGATCATAACCTGAGCTGAAGTCAGACACTCAACCAACTGAGCCACTCAGGAGCCCCAGTTTTATTTATTTATTTATTTATTTATTTATTTATTTATTTATTTATTTTTTGAGACATCGCCATTCTCTTTCCTACAGTGTCTGTACCAATTTACATTCCTACCGACAGTGCACAAGAGCTCCCTTTTTTCCACATCCTCATCAATGTCAACACTTTTTAGCACTTCCCTTTATGCCGGTAGCCATTCTAGTAAGTGTGAGGGGGTATCTCATTGTGGTTTTTATTTGGATTTTTCCAGGGCCCATATTCTTGACAGTTACCCAAGACTTACATAGTCCTGGTACATGTTATATATGCCTAACACTCAAGACCTGCCAGGGAGACACAGCTATCATTTAAAACATAATTGTTTGGATGCCTGGGTGGCTCAGTCAGTTAAGCGTCCGACTTTGGCTCAGGTCATGATCTCGTGGTGTGTGAGTTCGAGCCCTGCGTCAGGCTCTGTGCTGACAGCTCAGAGCAAGACTGAAAATACTGGGGGAAATAATCAGGTGATCCTGGGAGTGAGGAGTGGGGAAGTGAGAACAAAGAGTAAAAGGATGAATAATCCAGTTGCCAGAGGCATTTATGAGGTCAATATATTATATGTCTGTGTTATACTTTAAAAACTGAAATAATCATATAATAAAATGCAGAGATCTTAAGATCTGAAGAGCTCCTCTTAATGCAGAATTGACTAGAATGGGGCATGAGGAAAATTCCTGAGGGTTGGATATATCCTATACCTCATTTTCCATAGTGTTACCTGGGTGTGTATAAGCAATACATTTCATTACAATGAGTGGGGATAAGAATATAAAGTATATTATATGCTTTCAATGAATAAGCATTTACAACAATAGCTAGGTTATAGTAAATACTCAAAAATATTTGCTATGATGATTCATAGGCCAATATGGGTATCGTCCTGACTGTGCAGAGGTAAGAAATTAGGCTGGAGAGAGGGACAGAGGATCAGACCATGGAGGGACCCATGGGTCACACCAAGGAGTTGGTACACTGGTCAGATACCAGCAGGGAGGATTTTAGTAAGAGCATGGGGTAGATTTTACATCACATGCTGTCACTCATGCAGCAGTGTGGAGGACAGTTTGCAAAGTGAGAGACAAACGTAGGGTAGGTAAATCATTCAAAAACCCTTGAACCTCACTTTCCTCATTTGTAAATGAGGATAATAAAAGCCTAATATAACTCACAATGTTGGAAATGACTGGAAAATGATGTAATGTATAAGAATGGATGTTGACATTTAGGAAGTTCTGTGGAGAATAAAGTTAGATGTGTGATGATATTGGGATGCATCATATGTTCTTAGGTATCATTAGCAAGTAGCTCCTGCACAGGGGAAAAATATCCAGGGATAAATCACTCCCCACCGCTCCCCATTTTCAGTTGCTTACCTGTCCCACTGGTGAAACATGATGGAGGAGAACAATTAAATGGCTGTGACTATACTAGCATATTCTATGTGCAAAACGAGTTAAAAGAGAAAAGGAAAAGTATACCCTGCATAGTCACTGGCATTCCAAGCGCTGGTTATCCCAGAACTTGGGAGAACCGTGCAAACAAATTACTAAGTAATTAATTCAGAATGATCACTGTTGAAGGGAGCTTGCCCCAAAAGGCGCTCTGAAAATGCCTTACTAGTCCTTTGTCACTAGCTTGGGTGGCTGATTTCTTTGTAAGACGTTCTTAGCTCTGGTGTCTTTCATGTTTCAGAGAAGTGACATGAAGTTGTTGTGGTTACAGCCTGAAGTAACTCAAAAAGATTTGGAATTTTATTCTCCATCTTTATTTAATTAAACAAATGGAAATCTGCCCTCTTGCCAAATATATTATCCCTTGCCAATTAAGTCATTAACAGAGGCTCAGGGGCTGAATTCTCCATTAAGAGAAATAATTTTCTGGCAATTCACTTTTGGATTGAGTGCTGATTAGCCTTTCAACCTAAATCTAAACTGTGAAAGCTGAGCACTTTAAAAAGCAATCTGAAAAACAAGAATATTGGGTATAGATTTTTGCTGCCCTAGACATTAGCCTATAACCATGCAGGCTTACCAGGCACTTGAAACACGGCTAATCAGGTTGAAATGTGCCAAAAGTATAAATATAAGCTGAATTCTGAAACTTAGCAAAAAATATAGAATGTAAAATATCTTATAGATAATCTCAATATCGATTATGTGTGAAAATGACTCTTTGGAAATATGGAGTTAAATAATGTATTATTTAAATTTATCTTTGGGGCACCTGGGTGGGTAAGTCGGTTAAACTTCGACTTTGGCTCAAGTCATGATCTCATAGTCCGTGAGTTTGAGCCCCAAGATGTGGTCTGTGCTGATAACTCGGAGCCTGGAGTCTGCTTCAGATTCTGTGTCTCCCTCTCTCTACACCTCTCCCGCTCACACTCTGTCTCTCTCACTCTCTCTAAAAAAGAAAAAAAATTAAAATTAAAATTAAATTTATCTGTTTCTTTACAAAGTAGCCACATCTCTTAAGTGGATATCAGAAATTTTCAAATTATATATATACAATGTATTTGTGACTTGCATATTTCCATTGAACAGTTCTTAATACATACCTTTTACAATTACATGAAATAGAAAAATTATAAGTCAGCATAGGACATTGTATAATTATAAAGGTATAAAACTTGAGGATATAACATTGTAAATATGTATGCACTCAACATAGTAGCACCTAAATTATATATATATGTATGTATATACATATATATATAATACAATATTAAGACATTAAAAAGAATGAAACCTTGCCACTTGCCACAACATGGAAAGACCTCCAGGGCATTATGCTAAGTGAAATAAGTCAGAGAAAAAGAAGTACCTTATTATGTCACCTATATGTAGAACAAGAATAGAAAAACAAACAAAAAAAAACAAAAAAACAAACCCCTAGGTATAGAGAACAGATTGGTAGCTACCAGAGCCTGGGGGTAGAGGTTGGACGAAATGGGTAAAAAGGAGTCAAAGATACAAATTTTGAATTATAAATGTCATAAGTCATATGAGTATTTAATACACAGCATGGTGATTATAGTAAATAACATCGCATTGCATATTTGGAAGTTGTTTGCTAAGGGAGTAGGTCTTCAAAGTTTTCATCACAAGAAAAAAAAAGAATGTAACTATGTTTGGTGACGGATGTTAACTAGACCTATTGTGGTGACCTTTCACAATATATACATAGATTGAATTATTATGTTGTACTCATAAACTCATATAGGGTTGTATGTGAAGTCAACCTCAACACCCACAAAAAAAGTGGTTTCCAAAAACTAAACGAACGCTGTAGCTTGAGAAGGTGTGAGTCATCGATTGTGTTAAAAGTTGCTGCTTTTATTACTTTGTTTATGGAGACTGTTGACACAGAACACTTTCATCACAGACTATGATCTGTTGTAAAATCAGCAGTTTTGGGTTCAAACTCATCAGCTGCTTCCTCTGTCAAATGGGGTTATGAAGACAAAACAGTCAGTATATACATACATATGTGTCTGGGTCATTCATGTAGGATGAGGCAAGGACAAATCTTAAGATCTAGACAGAACAAAGGGCACTGGGAGGAACTG
Source organism: Panthera uncia (assembly GCF_023721935.1). Lineage (NCBI taxonomy): Eukaryota > Metazoa > Chordata > Mammalia > Carnivora > Felidae > Panthera > Panthera uncia. The sequence continues at coordinate 64,005,432 of NC_064818.1, read as the reverse complement.
TCTGGTAGGTAGCCACGTTCTGACAAAATTCTGAGTTTAAGGATATCAGGTAGGAAAGAGTCACATGGGCATAGCGTATTTAAGTGGACAACATCAAAAGGATAGATAATACTGTGATAATTACTGCTCAGGACATATGACACATGAATGCTAATTCCAGAACAAAGTCACCTTACTTTAGCTCCCTTTCCCTCTAAAAAATGGGTCATTTTTATTTATTTTTGAATAAAACTGAGATCATGCCATGCATGTGATTTAGGTACCCTGATTTTTTTTTCACTAAACATTATATCCTGAACATTTTCATATGACATCAAATTTCCTTTAAAACTGTGATCTTTAATGGCTGTGTAACCATTTATTATATGGATATACCACCATTTATATGACTGGTTTTTTTTTTTTACTGTTTGACATTTGTGTTTATTTCCTAACATTTAGTTATATGGAAAGTATCACTGTGGCAATATCAAACCTATAATGCCTTTTGTGAAAAGTGGTCAAGTCCTGCTCTTTGTGGATTAAACATAAGTTATACTGAAGAGGGCACAGAATAGAGTAGATATTTTATGAACTTAGTTCTCTTCTCCCTCCTTATAGGGAAGGGTCAGTCATTTCAGAGCTAGAGGGACTTTTAGAAAACCTTTAATTGACCCTACACCTGCATGGCAAAAGTTTATTCAAGGTGATCTCTGAACAATCTGCATCCTCTTTTTGTAACTGGCCATAAGATTTCAAGTCTTCCTGCCTGCGTGTCTGTCTCTCCTCCTTCTTTATTTCCTTTATTTTCTTCCTCCCCACCCTACCCAATGATTAAAGTATATTATGAGTAAAAATGCCAAAGTTGGATTCCCTTGGTTCTAATTTCAAATCCATAATTTTTAAACTAGAGGATAATATTTATACCTGAAGCATAAGCAGTAACAAGTGCTTAATAAATGTTTGCTTAAAAGTCAGAATAATACAAGAAACTAAGTTCAAGTTCTAAAAACTAAACTATGGCCTAGCTTATAAACTGGTCTTCTTTAACTGGGGGGGTGGGGGGGGGGGAAGCCCTCATGATCCTAGACCGATTGTGGGCATTAAAAAATATAAGATATTTAGGAATCTTACCATGGGACTTGACACTTGACACATAGTTACTGATCATTAATAATTTGTTGGTGATAATAATATGAAAAAAGTAATCATTTATAATAACACATGATTATGAAGTGGATAATGTATCTAAGGCAAAGGATAAGTGCTGTGAGCCTGGTTACACAGAGGTTTGTGAGGAGAAATCCCAATCATTACAAAGTAAACATCTTTTTGTCATGACATTTAGTTATGTTTTACAAAACTTTATTATAACAATGATAAATGATCATGCATTGCACAGAAATCTGTTGTGTTTCTATACACTAATGCTGAAAAAACAAAAAGAGAATTGAAGAAAACATTTTCATTTACGATTGCATCAAAAAGAATAAAAATACTTAGGAATAAATTTAAGTAAATTGGTAAAAAGACCCACACTTGGAAAACTAAGATATTGATGAAGGAAATTGAAGTAACACAAATACATGGAAATATCTACCATGCTCATGGCTGGAAGAATGACTATTGTTAAATGTCCAAACCACCTAAAGCAATCTACAGGTTTGATGCAATCCCTATCAACATACCAAGAGTATTTTTCACAGGACTAAAATAATCATAAAATTTGTTTGGAACCACAAGAGACCCTTGAATAGGCAAAGTAAATGAGAAAGAACAAAGCTGGATGTATCACAATTCCAGATTTCAAACTATACTACAAGTATATAGTAATCAAAACAGTATAGTACTGATACAAAAATAGACACCTAGATCAATCAAACAGATTTGAGACCAGAAATAAACTCATGCTTATATGGTCAAATAATCTATGACAAAGGAGATAATAATATACAATGGGAAAAATACAGTCTCTTCAATAAATGGTCCTGGGAAAACGGGACAGCTACATGCAAAAGAAGGAAAACTACTTTCTTGTGTCATACAAAAAAATAAACTCAAAATGGATTAGATGTCAAATATAAGACCTGAAACCATGAAACTCCTAAAGGAAGACATAGTAAACTCATGAACATTGGCTTTAGCAAAGTAAAAATAAACTATTGGAACTGCACCAAAAGAAAAAGCTTTTGCACAGTGAAGGAAATCATCAACAAAATAAAAGGCAACCTACTGAATGAAAGAAGATATTTACAAATGGTATATCTGGTAAAGATTAATATCTAAAGTGTATAAAGAACTCATATAACACTCCCAAAACAAATAATCCAGTTAAAAATGGGCAGATGTGCTGAGGAGACATTTTATTTCCAGAAAGAAATACAGATAGCCAACAGACACATGAAAAAATGCTCAACATCACTAAGCAACAGGAAAACACAAATTAAAACCACAGTGAGCTATTACCTTACACTTGTCAGAATGGCTGGTATAAAAAAGACAAGATTAATAAGTGTTGACAAAAATGTGGAGAAAATGGAACACTTGTGCACCATTCATGGAAATGTAAACGGGCAACGCCACTCTGGATAACAGTATGGAAGTTCCTTGAAAAAATAAAAACAGAAGTACTATATGATCCAGTATTTGTATTTCTGTGTATTTACCTGAATAAAAAACCCACTAAGCTGAAAAGATATAAGCACTCCTGCATTTATTGCAGCATTATTTACAATAACCAAGGTATGGAAGCAACTCAACTGTCCATCAATAGATGAATGGATAAAGAAGACATGGTGTGTATACACAATGGAATATTATTCAGCCATAAAAGAGAATTAAATCTTGCTGTTTAGGACAACATGGATCGACCTAGAGGGTATTATGCTAAGTGAAATATGTCAGACAGAGAAAAATATATACCATATGATTTCACTTACATGTGGAATCTCAAAAACAAAACCACAAAAAATAGAAACAGACTTATAAACACACTGGTGGTTGCCAAAGGGGAGTGGGTGGGGGTAAGAAAAACAGGTAAAAGGGATTAAGAGGTACAAACTTCCAGCTATGAAATTTAGAGGTCACAGGGAAAAAATACACCATAGGCAATATTATCAATAATATTGTAATAATTTTACATGGCAACAGATATAACCATACTTATTGTGGTCAGCATTTCATAAGGTATATAACTGTTAAATCACCATGTTGTACATCTGAAACTAATAATACATTATGTAACTATACTCAATTAAAAAATGATCACAGGGGCACCTAGGTGGCTCAGTTGGCTGAGCATCCGATTTTGGCTCAGATCATGATCTCATGGTTTGTGAGTCCCAGCCCCATGTCAGGCTGTGTGCTGACAGCTCAGAGCCTGCAGTCTGCTTTGGATTCTGTGTCTCCCTCTCTTTCTGTCCTCCGCTGCTTGTACTCTGTCTCTTTCTCTCTCAAAAAAAATAAACATTAAAAAAAGTTCAAAAATTTATATCATATTTGTGGTCTTCTCATAAATACCAAAGTGACTTAATGAAACCACTCAAAATTTCTTAATTGTTTTGAAATCTCTCTCATACGTAACATTTTACGTTCATTGTGACATATTCACAATATTTTCTGTCTTTCTTTGTTTCAAATCATTCTGGAAAAAAAAATCTAATTCAGCACAAGACAAGCAGATTCCTATGCTTTCTCCCTACCTCTTCTATCTCTGGTTCAGTCATTTGTCATTCACATCAATTTAGGATTGTGGGTTTTTTTTTTTCTGTTTTGTTTTCCAAAAGTTTTTTCACCTCCTAGATTCTGCACCATAAAAGAGCCAGGATCTGACACAAGAATCAATAATTGCTCCTTTAAAGAAGAGAACCAGAAGGAGGGAAAGATTTCCAACACTCATAAATTAAAATGTGAAAAATATAAAATGGTACAAAATGGCACATGTCACAGTAGTCATGAAAAAAGTCCTCCATGCTGAGGCTGTGTGGAGACAGCCAATATTCTTTGAGCGTGGAGTGGGTGGTGGATAAGGCAGGAGAGTGAGATTAATCATTTATAGCACCCAAATAAGAAAAGAGGGTTTGGGATTGGTTTTCTTTCAGAGAAGGCCACGCTTTCTAGCTACAACATAATGCCATTTGGATTGACAAAAAGAAGACTAAGAGAGAAGCTGAAGGTAACAGCGATTGTCCATATATTAACAGCAAACCTCAGAGAGAGCCATAGCACTGCATACTGCAAACTCACTTCTCTAGAGTGGCATTAATACTCATTCTGATTTGCCTTTGGGAAAAGTCGGCCACAGAGATAGGATGGAAACACGGAGACTGTGTGGAATAAATGGGTTTTGCAAGAAAGGAATAAAGAATGTGGCTAAAGTTATGAGTTTGTAGGCACCACGGAAGACTTGGGATGCACTGTGTGTACAACATTCCCAAGCCTCCATGATGCTTCTTTCACACTGTGGGGGTACAGCAGGCTTTGCACATATGCCATGCATCTTTATAATGCCTATATCCAGAGATAGAGCTGTCCGAAGCCACATATTTGTAAAATATGAAGGAACTTTTTAAAAATTTTGTTAGCCCAGGGCAACTCTCCCCCTTCCCTTGGGGTACAAGTTTCTCTCCAACTCCAGCCAAGAGGTTGGTTATGGAGTTGCCCTTCACTTCACATAAGTAGGCATGTGACTCTTGAATGACTGAGCCTTAGTTCTTGTTCACCCACTGCTCTGCTCCCAGGCATAGTCAGGTAATAAAAAAAAAAAATAGGCTAAGAAAGAGAATCCTTCCCTGGGGGGAGTTTGTGTGTGTGTGTGTGTGTGTGTGTGTGTTACTTGAGGGTGTTGGGGAAAAAGTTATTTTTTAGATTTGGAGGCCTAAACATAGAAGTACAGAACCACCTGCAACCATAGGGTCAGGGTTGTGGGGAAGAACAGCTTACAAAAAAAAGATATATACAAAAAGGCAAACAAAGAAAAGGGAATAAGTGGTGATTCACTGTTAGAGTAATAGGCATAGGGTTCTCTGAAACTAGCCCTACAGTTGACCATTCTGTATTCTGCTTACATAAGCCAAAAAAGTTGACCCTAATTTTTGCTTACCCTTATTCCAACCAGCCTTGTTACTTGTTATCAGGATGGTCCTTAGCAAAACAAAGAATTTGTATTGTTTACACTAAAGCAAATACAGGTAAGAGTGGATTTGGTTAAGGAAATCACATAATGGTTGATAGAGGAGGCGGCATTTAAAGCAAGGTGGGACTCCCGCAGAAGGAAACTGGAGGAGACACATTCTTGGCACAAGGAACCATATGGACAAAAAGAAAGACATTAGAAAGTACTGAATGTATTCAGGACAGAGATCGGTTTGGTCAGAGCATGAGAGAAAAAAATGTATACATCCTCCCAAAGATATTTCCGTGACTGATATTTTCTCATCTGATTTCAGCTTAAAAGCTACTTCCCCTGACCTAGCTAGCTAGCTCCCCAAAGGAGCTTCCTCTGACCATTCTAATGCTCCCAGTCATTTACAGTTATATACTGGTTTTGTTGACTTTGTAGCACTAATGCCAGGTGCAATTATCTAGATTGTTGGTTCTGTGCTCTTTTGTCTGTCTCATCCACTGGATTATGAGTTCATAGAAACAGGTGCTTTGTTTGTCTTGCACACCTGGTTGTCAGTGCCCATAAAGGAGCCTGCATGAAGCAGGTGCTAAGTAAATACCTGTTGAGAGACAAGTGGGTGGGAATGGAAAGAAAAGTCAGAGCCAGATGAGAACTGTAGAAATCAAACTTTATGCAGAAGAGGATAAAAATCTGGAGGTACACTGTCAGAGCTATGCTTTTGGGAGACTGACTCATTCGGTGTGTAGGAGGTGGGGAGTGGGTGAGGAATGACAGGGATGCCAGACCACTGCAAATGCCCAGGCAACAGTTAATGTTTGTTGGTTGAGTGAATTATTTGAGGGATTGGGAGTCTTCATAATTACAAGAAAAAAGTGCTAAATGCATCATGTTTTTTTTTTTTCTTTTTCTCCACCTCTCAGAGTTAGTTTATCAGTTGACTTTCTTCTTCCTACTGGTAATGATTTTCCAAGCAGTATCTTTCATATGAATCTACAATGCCGGCCGACCTCCCCACCCTGTCCCATCAGGAATGGCTTTAAAAAGAGAACAGTGGCGATAGCTGTTCAGTCAAATATAAAAATGCCAAAATCTGCCATCATGAGTTCCCCAAGCTTCCTATGTCCCTGAGGCAGAACAAATCAATCTTACCCCACCCACACAAACTCATGCTGGTCCAACAGACCCCCATTGTCCTTCACAGACCTTGTGTGTTTAGTTTGGGAATTTTATTTTGCACGTTTTCACATTTGATATAAATAGTCTCATATTACATATTGCTATATTACGATTTTATTGTTTTTAAACATCTGACTTATGAGATTTAGCCAAAGTAATGTATAGCTTGAATCTATTACCACTCTATTATATTCTCATTATGTGAGTAACGTGTACTTTAAATACTTTCCTACTAAAGAACATTTTAGTTCTATTATTTTTTTATCTTTCACACAACGCTATGTTGAACATGCTTGTATATGTTTCCTTGTATTCTTATGCAAGGAAATCTCAATTTCTAAGCATGGAATTGCTGAATCCAATGTACAATATTCTACTTTGTTAGATTTTGTCTGATTGTCCTGAAAGAGTGCTGAGTCACTTATACATCTTTTAGAAGTATATGAGAGCTATTTTCCCATATCCTTGTCATTTCCTTGGAATTGTAAGACATTTAGATTTTGTTATATTTGCACATATATAATGAGCATGCATTAATTTGCATTTTTTAATTCTTGTGTGTTCAAAAATATTTTCTCTTAGTTCTTGGCCATTTGATTCCTCTTCTGGAACATGTTAATAATTTTTGCCTACTTTTGCCTATTAATTTGTGTGTCTTTTGAATTTTTTATAGTTCTTTATAAACTTTGGAGTCCATTCTCAACCCTGGTATAAAGATACTATCCTCTATTTTCTTCTTGTAGAACTTTAATACACCAGAATTTAATTTTGCATTAACCTTATGCTCTTCTTCTCATCATCGCTGCACTTAATTTTCTTTTATCCCTCCTCCCCCCAGGCTTATCTAATTCTTGACTCTCTATAGGACAGATTCATTCTCATTTCCAAGCTTCCTGACTGCTCCTCCCCATCGGTGACAACCCCTCTTCACTAGAATCTTCAACTATTTGTCAATGCATTAATAACTTTTTGCCTAACATAAGAGTTCTAAACTCAAATACCTGTAGCAAACAGACAGATCATCTAAACGGGTAAAGTGAGCCCAAATTAAGGCAATTGGAACTTTTGAGACTGTGTTAAAGTGAAGGTCATGTGTTCCTGCTAAAAGAGCCAAATACTGTTATGGAAGAATGTGGTCTTAGCTTTCTTTGCCGGATCTTCTGATATTTTTAGTTGTCCTGTTAGAACTATAGATTTTTTTGTGTGAAATCCCCTGATTATTAAATCTTGGCAGACAGGGCAAACATTTTTAATAAATAATACGTGGGTGGGTGTTTGGTGTCTCAGTCAGCTAAGCATCTGACTTTGGTTCAGGTCATGATCTCACCACTCATGAGTTCAAGCCCTGCAGCGGGCTCTCTACTGTCAGTGAAGAGCCTGCTTCATATCCTCTGTCCCCCTCTTTGTCCATCTCCCCCTCACCCTCAAAAAATACATAAATATTTTTTTAAAGGTAGTAGTAGGTAGGCCAAAATAAAATATATCTTTCAGGTAAGATGAGCTCTTTGGCCTCTAATTGTTTTGCGTAAGACGATGATTCATTAACATTGTTTGTTTCCTCAATTAAACTGCAATCACTTTGTGTACAGGAATACTCACTTTGTATCTGTCACAGAATTTATCACAGAAACAAAAGCACGAAAATGTTCAGAGTATCTTGTTGACTGACAGAGGACTTTATAATCAACTGTGAGTACACAGACCTCCTTGTAGCCAAATACTGAAGTGGGAATTTCAGAGGGGATTTCAAAGCCAGTCAACATGACCTACAGTCTGTCCACCCACTTTGTATTTGTCATTCCAGTCAAACTCACAATCACGAAAAGGTAAACACATGAGCACATTTCCCCAATGCCCAGCTCTTTTCACCCACACAGCCTAGATACAATCAATCCATAGCTTCTGAGATAGTTCTGGTATTCGTGTTGAAAGAACTGTTGAAAGAACTGTCCTCAGAGAAGCAGAGGTGGGGTAGAGAGTGAAGTATAATACAGGTTCAATCACATTGCCTTCTAGAGAAAAACAATCTTGTTTTTAAGGAAATTTAAGGCATCACCATTGCAACTTCATTTCCAGCCCTGTAGACTTGAACTCAGATTCCAGCCTCTTTTTTCACCTAGTCCATCTCACAGACAGCCAATGGATCACCTAAAGGCTCATCTTACTGGAGATCCATCAGAGGGGACTGGAATCTGAACACTGGATCCCAAGCTACCTTTCTTCATGAAGAAAGGTGGCTGACAAGTGTTGTCTCTGTGCCATCAAATAAATCCCTATTTCAGTGAGTGCAGAGGCAGGGTCTGTTGCTGGCTAAGAGCACAGCCAGTCACATAGGAGAGTGCATCTCAGACTTTCTACTTATTAGCAAACACTATAGGTTGAATGGTAGACCCCAAAAATATAGGTCTATATCTCAAACCCCAGAACCTGTGAATGTTAACTTATTGGAGAAAAAACCACATCTTTGCAGTTGTAATTAGATATCTGGAGAGGAGGAGATGATCCTGGATTATGTGCATCGGTCCAAAATCTAATGACAAATGCTTGCTGACAGAAAAGAGGCTTAGACAGGGCCACATAGAAAAGAAGGTGATATGAGGATAGAGGCAGAAACTGGATGTGGCCACAAACTAAGGAAGCCAAGGAATGCTAATAGTAATTCAAAGCTGGAAAAGGCAAGGAAGGATGGCTCCTGTAGAACCTTGAGGCAGAGAGGCTTTGCCAACACCTCGATTTCAGACTTCTGGCCGCAGGAGTGATGAGAAAATAAATTTCTCTTGTTTAAGGTCACATGATTTCTGGTAATTTATTATAACAGCCATAGGAAACTAATAAACCGGGTGACCTCAGATATGTATGTAACCTCCCTGTACTATCAACTTTAAAAAAGGCACAATAACAGTACTTATCTAACTGGGATTCTCTGAAGATCAAATGAGGTTATAGCTGTAAAGCACTACCTAAGTGGTGGGTGTGAGCTGTAAGTATGAACTCATTTGTCAATGTAAAGGGGCCACACAGGTATTATTTATTAACATTGTGACCTGCTATTTTGATCTACTGACCAGATCTCTGTCAGCACCCCAACTAGGTGACTTTTTTATTTTGTTCCCAAGGCTGCAAGGTCACACAAGGGGAAAATTCTCAATAGAAGCTCCTTTCCCATTGAAATGCCACACAGTGCCCTCTTTTAAGGTGACAGTTTCTATCTAACCTAATCTAAACCAGAACCTGTGTGGGGGAAACGGCACATGACACTGAAGTGACTTAAGTCTCATCTACAGGAAACTAGCAAAATGAAGGTTATCCGACACCCTGCTTGCAGCAATAAAGTCAAAGCTTAAAAGGGTGTGTGTGTGTGTGTGTGTGTGTGTGTGTGTATGTGTGTATATATATATTTTAGTGTGTGTCTTTGTACTTTTCTATTTTGGGGTCCTGGATGAATCTCTGTGTCAGCATGAACCCTCTGTATTGTGTACATGTCTATGTGTGCCAAGTATGATGCCTATACACATGCGTCCTTGTATGTGTGCATATGTGTGGGTAGGTGAGTGTATTGTCCATGAGTCTTTGGTCATGTATTTGTGTGTGTGTGTGTGTGTGTGTGTGTGTGTGTGTGTGTAATTCTCTTTAGTAGGTTTGTGGTTGTCTGTGTGTCCACTTCTCTGTGTAGATATGCATGTCTGTGTCTCAGCATGGCTATGTCTCTGCGCTATATAGAAGTACATGATATTTACTGAACAATGAACAGTATCAAGGAGCCTCGATCTGCCGAGCAATGCTGCTATCTTACTCCATACTGCTGTCAAGCCCCTTGGAAAAAGCAGACCAGTGACTCTTAATACTGACTGCAAGGGAAAAAAAATCACCTGAGAGCTTTAAAATACTACTTCTGAGAATCCCAGATATTACACTTAAATATTCTGAAATATTAGAAAATGATTTAAGGTAGGGCCCAGACATCAGCATTGCTTAAAAAACTTCCCAAGTGATTCTAATATGCATCTGAATGAATGACTCTGCCAGCTAAAGAGCCACGCCTCAGCTGGTTCCATGGAAAACCTGAAACTTTCTTGCTTCATTTGTGTGTGACTTTAATTTTATCACAATAAAACAGGGAGGATTTAATTAATTTGTTTGGTGTAGCAGAGGGTGAGCTCTCCCCTTTCCTGCTCAAAATGATAAGCTATCAGAGGAGCCTGTAAGTTCACAGCCTGCATATTAACCCATAGAAACAGAGGAGAACGTCCCCACCCAGGCCAACCTTCCTTCGTTTCAGCTAGCATGTTATCTCCCTTTCATTTATAGGATATCTAATTAACAAGCTATAGCCCTGCTTTAATGTTCATATAAACTCTTTACATTCACTGCGTGTATTTGACAAACAGAACGAGGATATATGGGTATAATAAAACAGGTACTTCATAAAAATTTAAATGTGTTTTGGAGCATTTTTTCAGAAGAATAAAAAGAGGAGGACAGGAAATAAGACAAAATTTCTAACCTTGGAGGGAACATCAGAATCTAAAAGACCTGAAAAAGAAAATTCCACATATTTAAAATGTGGGAAGCAGAGCTCTAGTCCCTAACACAGCTTTGTGGAAACTAGAAAAACATTTTGCTTTCTCTAAGTTACAACTCCTTCCTGCTTCACTGGATGTTATCTAGCAATGGGCTTCCTGCAGTCCTGCTTCTGGGGGTGATACACAGGTCGGACTGCCTGGGTCCCCTTGTGACACTCTCACTCCTGAATTCCATCTCACACCCTCAGATAACACTCATCCAGAAGTCCAGGGATTTGAACTCTGTCATCCACATTTATTAGGGATTAAAAACACTATATTTTATAATATTTCTCAACACCCCAACTATACTGAACAGTGTATCAAAAACATAGGAGGTGCTTAAAAAATATTGGTGAAATGCATGTATTGCTGTCCAATGACAAGTTGCATCTGAATGGGCAACTTAGATCTCTCCCAACAGACAAGAAGCCACAGAGCCAATGGGAACCATTTGTCTCCACACTGTCAACAAGAGAACGTTCTTTGGACAAAGTGGTTTTGGAAAATCACCAAAAGGACAGAGGTAGGAAACACAGTATGGTGTTTATCAGCATTACGTGTGATAATTCAACCCCAGTATGAAGGGAAATTAAAAACTGAAAGCTATTATTCTTCCAGATATTTCCATTCAGTGGTCAGCAACATTTCAGGGTTCCTAAACATGGCTTTTTGTGTCATTGTAATGTGTCAAATTGACTATGCTGAGCTATATTCCCCAGAATTTCAATCCCTATAAGTTCCTGGTTTGTCTCTTCTCTAGATAAATCTTTTCAAGTGCTTTGGAAAAGGGGAGTAAAACAGTAATCATTTATACCTTCAGAAGTTCAGTGTAGGGCAGGGCCTGATGCAGGTCATGGAAAATCTGCCAATCTTCTGGTTTATCTTACTGCTGTAGGTACTAACCATGCAATAGTTCCAGCTGCATAGAGTCTCTTCCTTTGGCATCTCTAAATCCTGGGCCAGTTACTGGGGTAAAACTATGGCAAGAGCTCTGATTTCCTTTGAAAGTCATCCAAGACCATGAGATTTCTGGCTAGTTAATGTTAGGAGGCCACTACAGAAAGCGATTCAGGTTCCTGCTCTCTCCTTGCAAGACTGAGTTCCTACTTTCTCCTCCTGCAAACAAATCACTCAATCCAGATGACTTGTCCTGTGTCTTCAGGTTTACAGCCAGAGTTAGAAGGAACAGACAAACTGAGATGACATTACCAGCTTCCAAAGTTGTAAGTGATCAGTTTATTATAATATATAAATTATATAACATTGCTTTGGTGGTTCTCTTTCTCTGGTTGAAGTCTGAAGCTGATGCTGGAAATGGTTCCAAAGGAAAAGAGTTTAAGGATAGGTTCTCAGAATTGACCATGAGCTATCTGCAAATGGTTCCTTGATATTATTACATTTAGAGATATTAAACTTTTTCCATGGGTAAATAAAACATCATTAGTCTATGACATGCAGTGGCCAAGCATCTAATTAAATGATCATTTGCTGATGCTTGTAATCAAATACCTGTAGAAGTGGTTGCAGTCATTAAGTACTTTAGTGAAAATAATTATTACAATGTGATTGTTTTGCTGCTTTAAATTCACTGGATGTCTTGGAATAAAATTATGAGTTCAGGGCTTTATATTTCCAACTGAAGAACAGTTTAAGAGACTCTGAAGCTTCTCCGATTGCCCAAAAAGAAAAGCTTACTATCTATAGCAGCAGGATTGAGATTTTTGAAAACCAAACTCAATCATGCAGATGGCTGAATGACAACATAAATTTCCAAGCTTACAAGGTCTTTTATGTCAAATTTCAGACATTCATTACGAAGAAGTAGGAGCCTAGAATTTGGGATAGGGGCATATGAATGATTCTGATGAAGCCGGGGGAATTTGACTTACAAATTCTACCTAACCTTCTTTGTCAACTCACAAGTCAAGGGGGGTGGATCTTAAGTCAAAAGCAATAATCAGAATCAAACTCAGATATAACACAGATTAGAATTATTAGAGAATTTTATTTTTTTAATGTTTATTTATTTTTGAGAGAGAGAGACAGTCCAAATACACAGGGGTAGAGAGAGAGGGAGACATAGAATCTGAAGCAGGCTTCAGGCTCCAAGCTATCAGCACAGAGCCCAATGTGTGGCTCGAACTCACAAAGCATGAGATCATTACCTGAGCCAAAGCTGGACACTCAACCGACTGAGCCACCCAGGTGCCCCAAAATTATCGGAGAATTTTAAATATGACTAGTATGTAAAAGTCTCAAGTAGAGAAGGTGGACAACATGCAAGACCAGATGAGTCACAGGAGCAGAAAGAAGGCCATCATAAGAAAGAATTACAAGTAAATACTGGACATTGAAAACATAGTAATATAAATGAAGAAACACTGGGATTATCAGTAATCTTGAAACAACTAAGGAAATAACAAACCTAAAGATAAATCAATAGAAATTATCCAAACTGAAAAGCAAATAGACACAAAATAACAAAAGGGAACAGAATGTCCAAACAAGACAGAAAAAGAAAGCAGAAGAAACAAAGAATATAACAAATAGAAAACTGCAAACGGTCAATTTTAATCCAGGCATACCAGTCATTAGTTGATATATAAAGGGTCTAACCATCAGTTATAAAGTAGATGTTGTCAGATTGTATTCAAAAAGTAAAACTCCTTAAACATAAAGACTCAACTACATTAAAACTGAAGGGATAGAGGAAGACATACAATGCCAACACTAATCAAAAGAAAGCTGGAGTATGTATATTAATTTCAGATACTAGCCATTTCCTATGAAAGTAGCAGTAAGACACAGATTGGAACAAGGGCAGAGATTGCACTCAGAGGGTAGAGCCAAAGGCTTTGGAGCATAACTCCCTGTAGAAGTTAGCTTTAATTAAGGAACTTCCAACATGTGCTCCACTGGATTTCATAATTGCTATTATTTAATGACTCCTTGTGCTCCCATTTTCTCCCTTTTTGCATAGAAAGTTCTACAGTAATTACCTTGAACCAATATGGCATGTGTGTATTGTATATTTGGGGGACAGCTTGTGACTTTAAATCAAAGCTCTTCAGATGTGCAGGAACTGTATTTGAGGAATTATATCTGAGGAGCATTGTCTGCACCAGCAGCTGATTTAGATTTGGGATCATGAGTTTTTAGGTGATGTGTACGTAGAAGAGATCTTTGGATGCTCCAAAAGGTAGTAAGTGTATTTTTCATGATGGAAGATTGTAAATCACTGGGGCCAGAGGGCAGACTCTGGGAGTCAGCCTATAGGATAGCTTCTACTATCCTTACTTCCTAGAATTCATGCTCCTCAACATTAAACTAGGACTGATGGTATGGCCATTGGAATATTGTAGATATGAAGATGTTTGAGTTTTGAGGCTAAGTTGTAAAAGGTGTTACAGCTTCTGCCTTGGTCTTTGTAACTGCCTCTAATAAGGGAAGATAGCTGCTATGAACACTTGTACAGCTCTGAGGAGAAACCCACATAGAAAGGAACTAATTGGCTAGCACAAACTTGCTAGTCATTTAAATGAATCTCATCAACATCTGAATGAAGTTTCATGAGATACTTTGTGCCCAAAATATCCAACAGAATGCCTCTCAAATTCCTGATTCATAGGGCCCCTGGGTGGCTCAGTCGGTTGAGTCTCCGACTTCCGCTCAGGTCAGGATCTCACGGTCTGTGAGTTCCAGCCCTGCATCGGGCTCTGGACTGATGGCTCAGAGCCTGGAGCCTGCTTCCGATTCTGTGTCTCCCTCTCTCTCTGCCCCTCCCCATTCATGCTCTGTCTCTGTCTCAAGAATAAATAAACGTTAAAAAAATTAAAAAAAAAATTCCTGACTCATAAATACTGTGGGAAAAAATATGAATGATCATTATTCAAAGTTACCACATTTTTGGAATGATTTGTGAGGCAAAAAATTATAACAAATATGGATGGATGAAGATACTAGCTATTATTTCTTGAATCTTCACTATGTACTAGGTACTGGGCTCCCTATGATTGTCTCATTTTGTTTTCTTGACTAATGACGTAGTTATAAAGATTATGCAAATTTCACAGCTGAGAATATTAAAATTCAAGAGGTTAAATAAGTACATATGTTCACAAAACAATCAAGTGAACAAGCCAGGATCCCAACTCAAGTCACAGGATTCCAGAACTCAGATGATTATCCTGTATGATGTTTAGTCATTAAACCATGAGAGTTTAGCATTAGCACTAACCAGTAAGAAAGCAATTGCTAAACGTGGAGACACATAGACAAGGGCTTCTTGGAAATCTGATGATTAATCTCTCTGATATTCCATAGATTAAGCTGCTTAGGACCAACCCAAAATGTTCTCTGATCCCTAAGTTTAAGTAGTGAGTACATGTGGATGACATGAGATTGCATTGCTTAGTGATTCTTAAGACAGAAAAGATGATCACCTCACAAAATTTTAGAGTAAGCACTGGACCTCGAGATGTTGGTCAAGGATTTTCACCTGAGAGTTGAGAAAATGGTTACCCAAACATATGAATACATAGGACTAGGTACTCAGAAGCTTAGGAAAAGAATCAGGATGCTGCTCATTCCTCTATGTCATGCTACTTTCACTTTCTTTTGAATGACTTAAGCACAACTATTTAGAGTTAGATTTACTGACCTCCATATTCTTTGGCCATTGCAGTCCCAAGAGAGTCTGATTAACCACAGTTTTTTGAATAAAAGTAAAATTCACAATTTCTTTGTGAAACCAAAAAGGACTGTTTCCTTCTCTCAACCCCACCATTTGTTATGTGGGAAAATGTTTACGTGAATATTCAGGGTTTAGCAAGAATGTTCTGTGATAACCTTCATCAGTTGTCACTGTTTTGGTTTGCACTGCGGGAGATAAAAGCTTGTGGGAAAATCAAGACATGCCTGCCACTATATTCATTTTAATCTCTTCATGAAAGGATGAAGGAAAAACAAATCAAACCAAGTATTTTCATATTTAGGGATACCACACCAACAAACAGTTTAAAATAATGAAACAAATTTCTTGAGATACATGCGCCCTTCAGTTGTGTTGTTATTGCATCTAAGTAAAGCAACCTATGAAATTGGCCCAGGTTTCAAGGAGATTCAGCAGCCTTTTATCTAGATGAATGTTTTTATTTATCTGTTACACACCACATTTTCCCATACTTATCTCCACTTATTGCTACCTGCCTTCAAAAGGTAACTTACTGAAAGAAAATCAGCTTTATGAAGCAACAATGCAAGATCTCCAGACCCTGGAGATGAAGAAAATTAAATGCCCAGTTATAACTTGGCTGAGCTTAAAAGAGCTAATCAGAAAGTGACCATTAGAGAAATGTTATAAAGATTACCTCCTCTAGGAAGCAGTAAAATAGGAAAAGGAGAGAAAATTGGGACAAGAGGGTAACACATAAAAGGGGGAAAGAGTCACCTTGCAGATTCTTCTCCTCTGGATTTAGCACTTTCAGACACAGCATGTGATGGATGGCCTTTACCCCCAAGTAGAATTGTTGAATTCTCAGAGTTGAAAATGACGCAAAGGCTACTTATTCCAACCTCCCCTCAAGTCCCCTTCTCCCACATTTTTACAAACTGTTGTCCAGCCTAGGTTTAAAGAAATCCAGGTTTTTGAAAACATCACATTTCTTAGCAGCTCATCCATTTCTTACTTGTCTATAATTTAAGTTCTTGCTTCAGGAATAGAAAATCAGAATTATCAACTAGCAAACAAATAAATGGACAGGTCATTCTTCCTAATATTTAGAGAAGTATAAGCTAAAGAAGATTTTTTTCCTTAGAGCATATTAGGAAATTCATGTATGTGTGTTAGTTTAGGCTGCTGTAACAAATTATTATAGACTAGCTTCTATTTTGAAGCCATTTTGTACCCATCCTGGCCTTGTGGTTGAAGCAGCCACTCTGATGATTTCTGAAGTACCTTCAATGTCATTCTTCTTTTAGTATCTTAGACAATAGATGCAGGCTTATTTAGATGGTTCGCTCATCTTATCAAATTTGGCTGTGCCCTTCATGCTCTCTACTAAACAGGCTTTTATGTTTCCCCAATATGGACAGGCGGAGAATTTTCTGAACTTTTTAGTTCTTCCTTTTGGATTAACAATTCCATCTTTAAGACATTTATCTCTTCTCATTTTTAATCTTAAACCAAAGCAGCTGGGAGGAACTAGGCCCCACCTTCAACACTTTGCTTAAAAATTTCCCCCAATATCCAGTTTCATCACTCACAAATTTGACCATCTGTGAAATACTGGGACATGAACACAATTCATCCAAACTTGTTCATACTTTAGAACAAGGATCACCTTTCCTCCAGTTTTCAATAATGTGTTCCTCATTTCCATTTTAAGACCTCTTCAGAATGGCTGTTATTTTCCATATATATACCAACATTTTGTTTGTGACCACTTTGGTACTAAGATTGAGGCTTTGGCTACAGCTTTCCTACCGGCTTTCTGGACTCTCAGCAGAGTCTTTATAGCAATATGAGGTGTTTCCCACCCTACCCCCCAGCATGTATCTCAAAACTCTTCTAGCTTCTATCAATTTTCCAGTTCTAAAGCCAATTACACATTCTAGATATTTGCTACAGCAGAACCTCCACGTCTAAGCATCAGCTTTCTGTCTTGGTCTGTTTGGTCTGGTCTAAAAGAGTACCATAGACTGGGTGACTTATGGACAGCAGACATTTACTTCCCCCAGTTTTGGAGGCTGAAAAATCTAAGATCAAGTGCTGGCAGGCTCAGAGTCTGATATTATCCTACAGTCTATTTCACAGATAACACCTTCTAATTGTAACTTCACATGGCAAAAGAGATGAGAGCTCTCTGGGGCCACATTTATGAGGACACCAATCCCATTCATGGGCGTTCCGCCTTTATGACCTAACCACCTCCCAAAGGCCCCACTTCCTAATACCATCAGCTCAGGGTTTAGGTTTCAACAAATGCATTTGGAGGGGCTACGAATGTTTGGACCTTGGCAGACATGGTTTAACTCAATATTAAAAATAACTGTTTTATGTTACTGCTGGTACTGTGGAAAGGTTAGTAAACCATATCTCTTCTAAGGAAAGTAGACAAGGTAATGCTTGGGCATTTAATACGTGCTAAGAATGGATCTTCTAATGATACCAAGGATGTTTCAAATCACTGATAATAGTGCTACTTATCAATGTTGTGTTTGCTTTATACTTTTATTTCTTCACACTAAACAAGGTATAAATCAGGCAGCAGTAAGCAGTCTTACATTTATCCACACAAGGTGGCATCTGACAAATACATGAGCTTAAGACTCCAAACTGAAAATTCAAGTTGCTGGCATCTTAAATTGTCACATGAAAAAAAAAATGCTGAGATTTAGAGGCATTGTGACGATTGGAGACGGCAATTCAAGTTATGTTTGTTTCAACTGCAGCTTTCATTGAAATTACTCTAAGCAGGGATATTGTACAAATCCTAGGTCAGCAAACAGTTTTCAAGAGGGAGAGAAAAGGGAGCACCTAAGTGGCTCAGTTGGTTAAGCATCTGATTTCAGCCCAGGCTGTGATCTCACAGTCTGTGAGTTCAAGCCCTACATCCAGCACTGTGCTGACAGCTGGACCTGGAGCCTGCTTCAGATTCTGTGTGTGTGTCTCTCTCTCTGCTCCTCCCCCACTTGCACTGTGTCTCCCTCCCTAAAAAATGAATAAGCATCAAAAAAAAAGGAGGGGGAACCTGGGTGGCTCAGTCTGTTAAGCATCAGACTCTAGGGTTTTGGCTCAGGTCATGATCTCACGATTCATGGATTTGAGCCCCACATTGGGCTCTGCACTGACAGTGCAAAGTCTGCTTGGGTTTCTCTGTCTCTCTGTTTCTATCTCTCTCAAAAATAAATAAATGAGTATTAAAAAATTTTTTTAAAAAAACTGAAAATGAGGGAGAGAAAAGAAAATTATATTCCAAAGATAGTAAAACTATATCCTGCATGCTTTTTTATGTCTTCCTTTACCCTTCTCCTTCTTTCTTAGTCAACTTCCACCAAGTACTGTTTTAGACCATGCAATCTCTAAGCCAAACAGGAGTCTAGACATTCCAGGTGGGCATCATGCTATTCTAATAATCAGTAATATATATATAAATATATAAATCATCTTTTTCATTTAGTCTTAATTGTGATAAAATACACATAAGGTTTATCATCTTATTTTTAAGTGTGCAATTCAGCATCATTAAGGATGTTTACATTAATGTGCAGCCATCACCACTCATCCATCTCCAGAACTCTTCATCTTGTAAAACTGAAACTTTCTACCCATTAAACAATTCTCCATTTCCTCTCCCCCCAGTCCCTGGCAACCACCTTTCTACTTTCTGTCTCTATTAATTTTATTACTCCTACTATCTAATGTAAGTGGAATGTTACAGTGCTTGTCGTTTTGTGGATGCCTATTTTATTTAACCTAGTATCTTCAAGGTTCATCCGTGCTATAGTGTGTGGCACCATGACTCTCTGTCTCTGATGCCACTTTTAGAGTGGGTTTTCTCCTGCTGCAATTTACTGAGGGAGACAGCAACATTAGGGCAGATCTTTCAGAAGATAATGAGCTGATACATGACCAATAATGAAATGTCAAGTCCCCAAGATTACATCCACACCAGCCTAACACCACACCACAGTTCATCAAGTAAAGCAAGTATCTCTCCTCAGAATCCCCAACTTCTTTATTCTCCACACTGTAGTAGTTTCCTCTCAACATCCAGGTCTCGAACCAAACCTTCCTGGGTTTGCCCGCCTCTTGGATCAGAGATGTTTATGTACTTATTCAAATCCATTTAGCTATTGAAGATAGATTTTGGATTTGAACACACATCAGTTTGACTGATCCCAATGCTCTGCTTATGAGAGATGTCCTAGTGAGAGATGGAGACGGGCTTTTACCCATTTATCACTTTCCACTGTGACCTCCAAAAAACCCATCAAGTTGATGGTCACGCTCTGGATAGTGAAATTACATCCTCTTACACACAGCCTTTTTTTTTTCAAGAATTAAATAACCAATATTTGTGAGAAAAAGTAATGGACATTTGAAAGCAGATACAAAGAACCCATACAACTGACACACCAAGTGGTGATGGGAATTCTCATAAAAGAGCCAATTCATGGCTCCATTGGCAGTTTCAAATTTATGTTCCAAAAATTTTCTAAGCAAGGAGATACTGAAATGTCAGATTCAAAGTCTCATTAAACTGAGGAGTCAAAGTTTCTACCACATGCCAATGAGAAAGAATGAAATATGGCCCTTTGTAGCAACATGGATGGAACTGGAGAGTGTTATGCTAAGTGAAATAAGCCATACAGAGAAAGACAGATACTATATGGTTTCACTCGTATGTGGATCCTGAGAAACTTAACAGAAACCCATGGGGGAGGGGAAGGAAAAAAAAGAGGTTAGAGTGGAAGAGAGCCAAAGCATAAGAGACTCTTAAGAACTGAGAACAAACTGAGGGTTGATGAGGGATGGGAGGGAGGGTTGGGTGGGTGATGGGTATTGAGGAGGGCAACTTTTGGGATGAACACTGGCTGTTGTATGGAAACCAATTTGACAATAAACTTCATATATTGAAGAAAAAAAAGTTTCTACCACATGCTTTCTCCTTGCTCTTTCTTTTCTTTTTTTTTTTTTAATTTTTTTTTTACATTTATTTATTTTTGAGACAGAGAGAGACAGAGCATGAACAGGGTAGGGGCAGAGAGAGAGGGGGACACAGAATGGGAAGCAGGCTCCAGGCTCTGAGCCATCAGCCCAGAGCCTGATGCGGGGCTCAAACTCACAGACCGCGAGATTGTGACCTGAGCTGAAGTCAGACTCTTAACCGACTGAGCCACCCAGGCGCCCCACCTTGCTCTTTATTTTCTCTGGCCCTTTCCAAGTATTTTCTGGAGGCAGGTGATAAAGTTCAAGGATGAAAGAGGGGGGCAGCTGTGGTAGTAGCCGGATACAACTTAGAAACAAGTGAGGAAGTCAGCTGAAAAACAAACAAAAACCACCACACACACATACCACCACCACCACCAACAACAACAGTAATTGAGCAGGATTTGAAGCCAAAGAAGGAAGGTGGTTGAATGAGGGAATAGACCGCTAGGATTTGGGGCTGAGAAAAGAGAACATTTGAGCAAGTTGTAACCTTGGTGTTCACAGCAAGAACATGTGTAAATAAGGTGGATTCCCTCATGAAGAGTTGGTCAGTCTATTAGTAACACATAGGAGGAATGAATAATTAAGAAAATATATTGAGGATAATGGGAGACAGATTCTCACTACCCAAGAAGGGAATTACAAATGTATAAAAGAGCCTAGAACAGGCCATAAATAGTTGAATTTGAATTGCAAGTATTGATGCAACTCACAACTTTCAGTAAATACAGTTAGATATAAAAATAGTGTGTGTGTGTGTGTGTGTGTGTGTGTGTAATATACACACATTATTTTCAACTTCAGCCACTGAAAGTTCAGTAGCAATGGGCACACCAAAGTAATCAGGTCTTGACTTCTAAACAACATGCTCCATTAAAATGAATCAGATGGGGTTCCTGGGTGGCTTTCAGTTAAGTGTCCAACTTTGCCTTGGGTCACCATTTCATGGTTTGAGTTCGAGCCCTGCATCAGGCTCTGTGTTGATAGCTTGGAACGTGGAGCCTGCTTCAGAGTCTGTCTGTCTGTCTGTCTCTCTCTCTCTCTCTCTCTCTCTCTCTCAGAAATAAATAAACATTAAAATTCTAAGAAATAACATAAAGAAATGCTTAAGTTAAAAAATACTGTAACAAAGAATACTTTTGATTTTCTTTTTCATAGACTGGACATGGTGGAAGAAAAGAAAATCTTTCTGCTAGAGGACATGCCAATAGAATTGTCAAAAAACAAAAGAGCTCAAAGACCAAAACAAAACAAAACAAAACAGAACAAGCACACACACACAAAAACAACAAAAAACCAGAATATCCAAGCACTGTGGAACAAGTACGAAAAGTGTAGTCCCATATGCCTATGATAATGCCAGAAGGAGAACAAAGAAAGGAACAGAAGAAATCTTTAAATCAATGTCTGGGAATTTCCCCACATTAACATCAGATACCAAACCACAGATGCGGAAAGCTCAGGGAACACTAAAACTCACCGACACCAAACCTGGTGAGGTGTTGGAGTAACAGTAGCTCTCATTGATGGTGGAAATGCAGTCTAGTTCAGCCACTTGAGAAGATATTCTGGGAGTTTCTTACAAAACTCAACACACTCTTAACATGAGATTTAGCATTTAACTTCCTTGGTATTTACCAAAAAGAACTGATAATATACATTCACACAAAAACCTGCATGAAGATGTAATAGTAGCTTTATTCATAACTGTCAAGACGTGGAAGCAATCAAGATGCCCTTCAGTGATAAGTGGATGAAACTTTTATAAACTGTCACACATACAGATAATTCAGCACTAAAAACAAATTAGCTCTCAAGCCACAATAAGATATCAAAAATTAAATTTATATTAAGTGAAAGAAGTCAATCTCAGAATGCTACAAACTGCATGATTCCAGCTATATGATATTCTGATAAAGATCAACTATGGAAACAATAAAAAGCCAGAGGAGTTATGGGGCAAGAAGAGTAAAATACAGTACAGATAATTCTTAGGTCAGTGAAAATACTCTCTTATGATATTATAATAGGGAACATACGTCATTACACATTTATAAAAACCCATACAATAAACCATACCAAGTTAACCCTAAGGTAAATAATGAATTTGGGGTGATTAGAACATGTCAATGTAAATTCACCCTTGGTAAAATGTTTCATTCTGGTGTGTAATGTTGATAATGTGAGAAACAATGCATGTATGGAAGAAGAAGGTATGTAGGAAGTCACTATACCTAGCTCTACATTTTGTTATCAAACTAAATGTCTCTAAAAAGAAAAACATCCATCATGTAAAGCAGGAATTTGATGTTTATTTGTGAATTTTTAAAATAAGTCTTTTTGGTAACCCCTGCAAATAGAAGAGTTTTCAAAAATTAAAGGAATACAAAAATATCTAATATTTCTTCTAAAAATATTTAGAATTGGCCAAGCTTTTAACAGAATTTGTAGATTAAATGGTTGTGATTATTATCAAGTTTTTCATTTTAATGGATTTTTAGGTTATGTAGGAAAATGTCCTTTGATCATAAGGAATGTACATGAAAGTACCTAGGGTTGTGAGGCATCATGTAGCTTGAATCGTTCAAAAATAGTATGCACACACACACACACACACACACACACACACGCAGGTAGGTAGGTAGGTAGGTAGGTAAGTATAGGTAGATAGATCGATCAATCAGATTTAGAGAATCATAAGAGAAAATGTGATAAATGTCAAGAGTTTTAAAATCTAGGTACAAATTGTAAGGAGTTTTGTTGCATAATTCTTACAATTTTCCTAGAAGTTTGAAATTGTTTAAAAGAATTAACAGTTGTTAAAGGTGCTACATATAGGTAACTGACATGTTGTTTTAATGGAGAAGTATTCACAGTACCTAACACTTCAGGGAAACAACATCTTTTGAAATTTTTTCTTGACAAATCACAGCTTCTTAAAACAAGCTGCCATTTTTTATAAGGCACCAGATAATAGATGATGCTTCACTAAGGGAAAACCCACCTTCTTATTTTGGTGAAGATAGCAAAGTCAAAACCACTACTCTAAGAATCCAGACTTTAAATCTATAATGCAGAGCCTATTTTCGTCTGTGTTCACTTTTTTAGAGAAGCTGACTTCTGTCTGAGGATTATAAACAACTAAAGAAGGGATTTAAAGAACTTCCTCAGAAATTTTATACGAGAGTATGAACTATCCTTGCTATATATTTTAGCTGTCTCAAAGCACATTGGTCTAACAGGAAATGCATTGCAAAATTTTCATTTCCGCTTTAAGTTTCTGGGACAATTCTATCTTCATACCAGCGGCCTTAGCTATCAATATTTCTAATTAAGCTTCACAAAGTAGAAGGTCCTCCAGCTTTCTTAATGACAATGTTTGGGGTCAAACCTAACTTCTCAAGACTTCGTTGAAATCCCTTTGGTCCAGTTTCACATTTGAGCTGCTCTTCTTATTCATTGTCCCAAATGACATCCATTCTATAAACCTAATTAAAATGTCTTCTTTCCTCTGGAAGAAATCCATCGCTAATTCCAATGCCCATTACCCTTTGTTGATTCTTATCCTGAGTGCTTCATTCTAGTTACTTATTTACATCTTATCTTCTTGACTAGATGGAAACTAAGCTTTTATTAAGCATATTAGGATTTTTTCACGTCTGTAGCCTTCACTATGTTAAGATCTCAAAAGAGAAATAATTCAATCCATTCTTATTAAATAAATAATGTTCCAAAGATCAACAATTTAATGTGTGTGGTAGACATATTTTAATGTGTCCTGCATAATCCTTGCCTCTTGGTATTCACAACTTTGTGTAATTCTAATCCCCAGAGTATAGGCAAGGTCTTTACTTGATTCTAGGCAACATGGCAAAGGTAATGGGATGTACATTAGGTCAAATGTGTGTTGAACACATTATATAAGATTATTACACCCATCATAAAGGCAGACTCTTTCTCTGGCTGGTTTTGAGGAAACAAACAGGTTAAGAGGGCTTTGTGACAAGGAATTAAGGATGGCCTTTGGCCAATAGTCTGCAAGCAAATGAGGCCCTCAACCTCACAGCCTGTAAGAATTAGACACTGCCAACCATCAGGTAAGCTTGGAACAAATCTTTTCAAAGTTGAGCTTCATATATCTAACATCATAATCACAATAAGAGACTTTTAAAGTTTGTGTTTGTAGTGTGTACAGATATTAATTTATAATGCAAGAGTGGTCCAATATTTGTAAATTAATCAACATGATACATCACATCAATAAGAGAAGTGATAAAAACCATATAATAATTTCAATAGATGCATAAAAAACAGTTGACAAAGTACACCATCTATTCATGATAAAAACTCTCAACAAAGCAAGTATAGAGGGAACGTACCTCCACACAATAAAGGCCTTACATGAAAAACTCTCAGCTAACATCACACCCATTGGTGAAAAAACAACGCTTTTCTTCTGAGCTCGGGAAGAAGACAAGGATGTCCTGTCTCACCACTTTTATTCAACATAGTACTGGAAGTCCTAGCCACAGCAATCAGACAACAAAAAGAAATAAAAGTCATCCAAGTCAGGAAGGAAGAAGTAGAAATTTCACTATTTTAAGATGACATGACACTATAATCAGAAAACCCAAAAGACTCCACCAAAAAGTGCTATAACTGATAAATGAATTCAGTAATGTCAGAAGATACAAAGTCAATGTACAGAGATCTATTGCATTTCTATAACCTAATAATAATTAAGCAGCAGAAAGAGAAATTAAGAAAATAATTCCATGTATAATTGCACCAAAACTAATACCTACGAGTAAATTTAACCAAAGTGAAAGACCTGTACTCTGAAAACATTGATGAAAGAAATTGAAAAGGACACAAACAAATGGAAAGGCATTCTAACCTCATGGATTAAGAAAAAAACAAATATAATTAAAATGGCTATACTACCCAACACAATCTGCAGATTTAATGTAATCCTCATGAAGATACCAACAGCATTTTCCACAGAACTAGAACAATCCTAAAATATGTATGGAGCCACAAAAGATCCCAAATAGCCAAAGCAGTCTTGAAAAGGAAAAACAAAGCTTGAAGTATCACAAGTCCAGACTTCAAGTTAGATTACAAAGCTGCCGTAATAACAACAGTACAGTACTGGCACAAAAATAGACACACAGATCAATAGAACAGAATAGAACCCAGAAATAAACCCACAATAATATGGTAATTAATCTTCAACTAAGCATGAAAGAATATCCAATGGAAAAAAGACTACCTTCAATAAGTGATGCTGGGAAAACTGGATAGCTACATGCAAAGAAGGAGAAGAGGAGGAAGAGGAAGAAAATGGGCCACTTTCTTACACCAGACACAAAAATAAACTCAAAATAGATTAAGGATCTACATGTGAGCCCTGAAACCATAAAAGTCCTAGAAGAGAGCACAGGCAGTAATTTCTCTGACATCAGGTATAACAGTATCTTTCTAGATGTGTTTTTGAGACAAGGGAAACAAAAGCAAAAATGAACAAATTGAGATTACATTAAAATAAAAAGCTTCTCTACAGCAAACAACCAACAAACCTAAAAGACAATCTACTGAATGGGAGAAGATATTTCCAAATGACGTATCTGGTAAAGGGTTAGTACCCAAAATCTACAAAGAACTGATATAACTCAACACACACACACACACACACACACACACACACACACACACACACTTAATCCAATTTTTTAAAAAATGGGCAAAAGACATGAACAGACATTTCTCCAAAGAAGACATACTGATGGCTATCAGACACATGGGAAGATGCTCAACATCACTCATAATCAGGGAAATGCACACTTGTCAGAATGGCTAAAATCAAAGCCCCAATGTTTATAGCAGTGCTATAAAAAATATCCCAATTATAGAAAAAGCCAAAATGTTCATCAACCGGTGAATGGAAAAAGAATATGTGGTGTATGTATACTACACACACACACACACACACACACACACACACACACACTGGAATATTACTCAGCGATCAAAAAGAATGAAATCTTGCCATTTGCAACAACATGGATGGAACCAGAGTGTACTAAGTAAAATAGAGAAAGTCAAATATCATATGATTTCACTCATATGTGGAATTTAAGAAACAAAACAGATGAACATGGGGAAGGGAAGGAAAAAATAAGCTTAAAATAGAGAGGGAGGCAAACTATAAGAAACTCTTAAATACAGAGAACAAACTGAGGGTTGTTGGAGGGGAGGTGGATGGGAGAGGGTTAAATGGATGATGGGCACTAAGGAGGGCATTTGTTGGGATGAGCATTGGGTGTTATATGTAAGTGATGAATCACTCAGTTCTACTCCCAAAAACCAATACTCCTGAAACCAATACTACACTGTATGTTAACTAACTTGAATTTAAATTAAAAACGTTGAAAACACATACACACACACACACACACACACACACACACACACACACACACACAAGAAACTATGAGTATTGGCAACTACGTAGAGAAGTAAAAGCCCTCCTGCACCATTGGCGGGAATGCAAACTAGTGAAGCCACTGTAGAAGATGGACAATATGGAGTTTCAAAAAAAATTAAAAATAGAACTACCCTACCCTATAATTCAGTAATTACATTACTGGGTATCCAAAGAATGGAAAAACACTAATTCAAAGGGATATGTGCACCCTTATGTTTATTGCAGCATTATTTACAATAGCCAAATTATGGAAGTAGCCCAAGTATCCATTTATAGACGAATGGATAAAGAAGATGTGTTAATATATAAAATGGAATACTATTCAGCTATAAAAAAAAAGAATGGAATCTTGCCATTTGCAATAACGTAGGTGCTAAGTTAAATAAGACAGTTAGAGAAAAACAAATACCATATGACTGCACTCATATGTGGAAACTAAGAAGTAAATGAATAAAGAAAAAAAAAAAGAGACAACCCTGAAAACAGACTCTTAACCATATAGAACAAACAGATGGTTCCCAGAGAAAAGGAGGGCAAGACAATAGGTATAATAGGTGAAGGGGATTAAAAGGACACTTATCTTGATAAACAGTAATAGATAGAATTGCTGAATCATTGTATTGTATACCTGAAATGAATATAACATTTTATGTTAGCTACACTGGAATTAAAATGAAAAAACTAGCACTGTAATGTTGCTTACACACACACCCCACAAGTTGAAGTTGACCCTTTGTGCTCTATTTCTCTGTTTCTTTTCTTTCCTTTCCTTTTTCTTTCCTTTCTTTTTTTTTCTTTTTTTTTTTTTTAGTATTTTTGAGAGAGAGAGATAGAGTGTGAACAGGGAGGAACAGAGACAGAAATGGAGACACAGAATCTGAAGCAGTCTCCAGGCTCTGAACTGTCAGAACGTGACAAGGTGCTTGAAACCATGAACCAAGAGATCATGACCAGAGCTGAAGTTGGACACTCAAATGAATGAGCCACCCAGGTGCCCCTTTTCTATATTTCTTATCCCCTGATATCTTTCATGAGATCAAGGCCCTTGACCTATATATTTTTTTTACCTCATCTACCTACACTTCCTAATCCCTCCCACCCTACCAGTGACTCATAAAATCCAAATAAATTGTAGGATGTACTTTGCCACTGACACTCAATTTCCAGACAAAATTCTGAGAATGTGATGGATAGTATCCATTTCTTTTGAATCTCAAGCATACTTTGTCTTTGAAGAGGTTTTATTTCACTTGAAAAACTTATTTTCTATCCTTGTACACTCCTTAGCATGTCTCTTTCTTATGTCTCCTCTCTTCAGAGAGTCTAAGAGGCCCTTCTTCATAAGGTCAGTATCTGGTGAAGACAGTCTTCCATAAATATTTTCCAGGTGAAAATCAAAGGGCCAAAAGCCTACAAGTCATAAAATGATGTTTCCTAATCCAACTCTTGTTACAGAGACAAAAAAACATAGTCCTGAAGTTTCAAAAGAGTTTCTGGAGTTGCTTTTTGAGAAATGGAAAACAACTGCTCATTTATAATGTATTAGAAAAGTAAGGACACTCAAAGCACAAATAAGGGTAGCAAATCAAGACTCATGACATGCATGAAGTATTTGTCATAAACTAAATGGTTTGGCTGAGGCCCTATTCTTTACAGTCCTTTATCAAGGGCCGGGGACAAGCTGGGAGACTCAGGAAGGGTCACTTTTCCTCAAGATATTTTATTCTGTCTTGCAAGGTCAGTGAGCCTGCCTCAAGTCTAGTGTCAGTCTCATCCCTGAGTCTCATGGGCCAAGGGATACTTTTCTTCTAGAGAAAAAACAAAACCCAAACACAGTATTGAAGATATAGATAAATAATTCTACTTCTGTGTCAAGTAGGCAAATAGAACTGCATAGGTCTCTCTAACTCATGAAAGATAAAACAACAAGATATAAATGGGCTCAGTACACTATAAAAGGTTGTAAGAGATCATTAAGGTTAATTACCACTAGTGAGCACTGACTAGATGCTCGCACTATCCTGGACCCATAATTATTTGTCTCATTTCACCTTCTCTAAATCATTATGAGATTAAGTATTATTATCATTTT
Organism: Panthera uncia; assembly: GCF_023721935.1. NCBI lineage: Eukaryota > Metazoa > Chordata > Mammalia > Carnivora > Felidae > Panthera > Panthera uncia. Next base: position 63,976,293 of record NC_064818.1, on the reverse strand, counting down.
ACAGATGACAAAAATGAGGCTGAGAAAGGTTGTGAGATTTAAACCTTTCTAGATTCCATAAATACCAGAGTCAGGATTCACACTCAGCTCTCTCTGATCCCCAAATCCACAGTCCATAAATAGTTTATTTTGACTTGGCATCTGCTTTTGGATTCATACTTACCAGATTAAAAATAAAAATATTTTTAATGGATTTTCCTAAGTTTCCAGTAGAGTTTTGGGACTGAAATTAGTATCTTCCTTCCTGGGCCTCTGTGTCAATTTGTAAAATAAAATCATGACTGTGAGACTCTAACTGAGATGCTACAGAAAAAGGACCCCATAACTTATTGAGATTCAGGAGTCAGGACATACAAGGGAGCAGTTGTGTTGACTAAGAAGTTGTCAACTTTCCATGATCCCGTCTTGCATTGTAACTACACTCCCCATAATGCCTTCCCATTCCTCACCTTTGAAGGTGTGGGAGTGAGGAGAAATTCATTAATAGAAACCATTGCTCCTGCCTGCAGAAAAAAATGATCTCCATAAATGTTGAACTAAGTCCCTCTTAAAAAAATTAAGTAAGACACTGTGACTCCCCTGAGAAGCCTGAGGAACAGGTGCCGATCTATTTATTTGAGAAACATTCAAACCATTGTGAAAAAATTTCCTTTCCTGGCCCAAAGCTGCCTTCTCTGAGAAGAATGATAGGTCTCTTTTAAGACACAAATGAAAGTGTGCGCATGGATACACAAACACAATCTCATATATGCACACCATGTACAAGAACCCCAACTTTATCTCAGGAAAGAGAAGGCACTGACAAGCAGTATCTCCCCAAGTATGCGTATTAAAGAATCAGGTATTATAGCATGGGGAGGAACAGATCTAACAGACTGGAATTCAAACTCCGGCTCCCCTGTATATTAGGAAAATCTTGGAAAATTACTTTTTCTCTCTAATCTTTAATATACCATTTATAAAAATAAGGATAAAACATACCCACTACCTTTTGGTGTTACCACGAAGATGTAGTTAAATAACAAAGTGGATGTTTTAAAAAAGGGGAAACATTTAGCACAAAGGCTGGGATGGAATGAACCCTCAACAAATGCTTTTCTTAGAGTGTCAATTTCTGTATTTCAAATAGGGAGATAGGCTTCCATAACTGTGAAACGGAAAATGCTGACTTGAAAAGGAAAAATTTTGGCAAGGCACTGAGCTGCATATTCCTGTCTTTCTTTCTTCACTAGCTTTATTTCAGTAAACGTGTATTGAGAAGCTACCATATACAAGGTATAGTTTGTATTTCTTGCACTTCTCTTTTAAATGTCTCCCTCCACTCTGTCCCCATGAACACATTTCTGGTCCTTCTGGGGAAATTCTATTTTCTCCCTTTAAGGGAATTACATCTTTTAAAGACACTCACACAAGTAGATACTCAATATTATTTCACAGGTGCAGATATTTTACTTATAGGGCCCCATTCACTTCTGGTTGAGATGCCATAGAGAGGAAGGAGGAATCCAGAGAAGCTGGAAGACAAGGTAGAAAGGAAGGTAGAGCAGAATAAAGCAGGGAATAAGTGGTGGTGGACAGAGATGCTCAGAATTAGTATCTTCAATAGGCTCCAGGAGGTCAGGAACCATGCCTATCATGTCCATCCCAGTCCCTTGGTCCCTAGAAGAGGCTCTGACACATACCTATAATATGAATAATAAAGTTAAGAAAAACAAGTGTCATTGGAGAGTAGAGAAAGCAATTACAGCAAACTAATTTTTAAGTAATTATAAACAATGTGCCTGCAATTCTTTTCTTTTTTTGTGAAAAGGATCTAAGACAAATTTGAAGACAGAGATAAGAACACAGGGGCCCCGGCTAGAGGCAGCTGGCACTGTGTACAGGAGGGGATAAAGAAACTTGGCAAATCAAAATCCCAGTCCTATTTTTGCCCATTTGGGTAATAAATTCAATAAATCCTCACTTCTGAGGACAAGTCTCTCCCAGGGGCCAAAAACCTGGATAAAATTTGCATTTCTTTGCTTTTCTTCTATAAAAAAACTTATCTTCTCTTGCCTATATTTTGTTTATTTTGCTTTTAAATCACAGAGATTTTGAATGGCAAGGGCTGTAGGAAACTGGTCATAGTTGGATGCCAAGTAAAGTCTTCTGAAGCTGATTTGCCCCAAAACAAATGAACCATTAAACCCATTTGACTTTATCAAGTTGGGTCTTCTAAACCAAAGAAGAGTTTTATTTTAGTAGAGAACAAACTTAAAGTTGATGGAGGGAGGAGGGTGGGAGATGGGCTAGATGGGTGATGGATACTAAGGAGGGCACTTGTGATGAGCACTGGGTATTGTTTGTAAGTGATGAGTCACTGAATTCTACTCCTGAAACCAGTATTGCACTGTATGTTAACTAAAATTTAAATAAAAATAATTATTTCTTGTTTTTCTTTGCATAGATGTCTTCCGTGAGATACTTCACTATAAAAGCAGAATACCAAACACACTATCCACAAAACAATAAGCCCCGAATTTGCCATTACTGATTTCAAATAGCCAATTAAGTTGGACACATCTCAGTGCCATGTGCTGGAGTAATGAACAAAGTATAAAACATTAGAGAATTCCAGCATCCTTCCATCCAATGCAAATTAGTTCAATGGCCTTGGACCCCAGTATTAGGTGGCACCTCTGTATCACCCAATGACATGGTATCAAATAGCTGGATTATGACTCAGGAAGTATACATATTAGCCTTCATTTTAATAATAATAAGAATGCAAAGAATTTGCGATATTCATTTACCTGTAACTTTTTACAAGCTACTAAACCTGCATTTTCCTGTCTCCCAATCTCCACTGCTACTGTTGAGTATCAGGAACTATGCTGAGGGTTAAGGGAGTGTTAGAAAGCTCCAGTTCCTTAGCCTTTTGCAGTTGATACTTTAGGAGGTTAGGAGCATGTATGAGACAAACCAAAATAGAGAGGATGAGAAAAAAGAAGTATATGAATAATTATGTAATTAATGAAAATAACTTTCAAACAACCTCAGTTGTATCTTAGGCCTCTTTCAATCTGATTTATTTAGTGACCACTACGCATCCAGAATTTACAAACAGGTCAGTAAATCCACCCAACTTCCCTAGGAAGTGATTTCTGTTCCCCTTTTATAGATGTAGAGACCTAGTTTCAGGATATGATCAAATGACCACAGCAACAATGATATTAAAAGAATCTGAGATGTACTGAACCCATGAAATACACCAGGCTTTTACTCATACAATCACATTGAACACCATGATCATCTTATGAGTAGGCCCTATTTTATCCCCATTTTACAAATGAGAAATGGAAGCTTTTACAGTTTAGTAACCCTGAGGTCACAAACCTATCAATTAGGGGACCCAGAATGTAAATCTCAGTCAAACTGTCCTCAAATCTCTGTTCTTAACAGATGAAACAAACTGAGACCAATGTTAGATTTTGCCCTATGATTCACAAGCGGAAGGAGATTTCAACCTAAACTCGTCTGACCCCGGTGTTCCTGGTCCCTTCTCTTGCCTGTGAAAAATTAATCTTCAAATTCTAAAGTATGTTTTGAGGATGTTCCTATTTTTATCATTCATACTCTGAATGTCTCTAGTACGGAGCTTTATCTGTCAGGTAGACAGAAAACAGGCATGAGAGCCACTTGCCTGTCTCTTCACCTAGAGGACAGTCTTTCCTCTTGCTTTTGCCAGTCTGTATCTCCTGCATGATCCTTTTCTGCTCTGTACAGCCTTCTTCCATTTTAGCCCATAGGAACACAGTCCATATTCTATACCCCCTCAGCTCTCACCAACTCCTGGGCACCATGTTCACCTGCACCTGTCTACGCTGTTCAGGTAATGTCCCTTAGTCATGTTTTTGAGTGTGAATGCATAAATGCACAAAGCAGAAAACTCCCACAACCAAGGTCAGCAGAAGACAGGGAGATAAGTCAAGAGAGAGAAAGCAACAGGTGACAGAAGGGGAAACAGACATATCATAGAGAGAGGAGGAAAGTGGGAAATCATCAGAGCCAAGGGATAAGAGCTTTCTAGAAGCAAGAGATAAGGAATAGTTTCCTCTTACTCTCATAGGAATTATGGAAATTACATAAGAAACTTTTACTTTTTAACCCATTAATACATCTTATAAGGAAGGAATTATCATTTCCTGCTTTACATTAAAATAAATATATGCATATTTTAAGACAATTTATTTTTGTTTATACTTATATTTATAATATTTAAAGTTAATAATTAATAAGTTAATTAATATATTTACAATATTTAAAACTTAGTAATTAATATTATTTATGCTTATAAAATTAAATATATTTATAGTATTTATATTTATAGACAATTACATTTATGGATGTATAATTTATTAATTTAATATTAATATTGATTTATATTATTTAATAAATTATCAACACATAATATTTCTATTTTATAGTTATATACATCTGTTAAATACCTTTTCCAAGGTCACACAGCTAATAAGTGAATGATCCAGGATTTAAATATGTATTTCACTATTGTCCAAAAATGTTTTCTCAAACTTTAATGATTTTTACACCAATATTTAGAGAAAAAAACTTTTCTTCACTGTGGCACACATGACAGAAGGGTCAGCAAGGCTGAGGACTGAGAACCTCTATAAATGGTGTCTAAGACAGAGGTGACCCTATAAATTATTATTCATACCAGGATACTTTGGAGAACAAAAGCAAGTGCTCTTTATAATTATGCCAAGATAATAAGTAGAAAAGGGGATGTATAGTCAACCTACTAGGGGGGCGTTGGTGACCTAAAAAAAGTCTTAGAACAATGAGGTAGAAAGCAGATAGCGGTGGCCTAAAGAGGTAAGAACAGATAAAAGATGTAGAAAAGGAGAAAAGGAGAAAAGAGTTTGACCCTTTGAAAATGAAAATTTACAAAATATTTTAAGGTCATTCGTAGTTAAGTCAGAGATGAAACTTGGCGTTCTTCCAAATCAAAGTCTAATTATGCAACAACCACCCTATTCTTGCATTCCTTGTAAACTTTCAATAAAAGAACCAATGCCTAGGATTAAACCTATTTTCCCCAACTCTTTCCAAGACTTTATGAGAATCTGAGCAAAATATAAGCTTTACTCTGGGGAGGCTGCAAACCACGAAGGAGCATAAAATGTAAAAATACAGTGAGTGACTATAATTACAGTATTAAAATTCTTCCTGGCTGACCCAGGACCGTTTATGGGCTGCTAAATTAAACACTAACCTAGTTCAGCTTTAGAGGCCTCTGGAGGCTATTTTTCATCTTATGAAATTGCACGTGCAATTGTGAAAAAAAGCCCAGACACCGAGTCTTTGGCCCTTATGATTCATGGTGTAAACAAAATTGCTGTCTCAACTACACCAACCTGCTCTATCCAGAGAAGTCAGGCCTCATACTCAGCATTTTATTTTACTTCATCCTTATTGCAGCCCTCTAAGATAGGTACTATTCTTTTCTCTAGTTTACAAATGAAAGAAATGGAGTTCAGAGTTTAGGCTGTTTGCCCAAGATCACAGAGACTGTAGTGGTTGGCAGTTCAGCATACCTTCAACACTGTTCTATAAATATTTTATTCATAATTTATCAATATTTATTAAATATCTTCTATATGTTAGATCCTGTGAGATTTCTTGTCTTGGGACTTAGGGGGCTACTATTGTCATTGAGGGAGGTTTCAAAAAGTTACAGGACAGTAAAATGGATTGGTTGGTGAAGATTCAGAAGAAAAGTAAATGTTAAGGAAATTTAGGGGATGGAGATTCCATTGCAGCAGTCAGGAAAGATTTTAAACATACAAGTGAGACTTGAATTAGTTTCAACAGGAAAGATGCAGAAAAATAAAGAAGAGGTGCTGTTGTACAAGGCAGGCTTTGGGAATGTTAGGGTGGAATAAGTATCACTGCCTCTCAGGAAAAGTCCTTCATTCAGAACCAGGAGACAGGAAATATGACATTAACTACATCTGCAGTTGTGACCTCAGTTTTCTCATGATTAACATGTGGAGAATGTCCAGATGACACATAGGGTCTCTTTCAATTCCAAAGCACACGATTGTTTAGAGATCAACATTGCAGTCAGAACACAGAACATTCCAGCTTGTAAAGAATTTTGTTCTGAGACAAGACATGATAACAGTCAGTGTATCCTCTCAAAGATACTATAATAGGAATACTAAGTCTTAGTGGTCACCTCTGACCATTTCAGCTGTTACTGTGGCTGCTTCTTGATAGTAATCTACTCATTGGGAAAACAATGGCTCAACATCAGGTAAAACAAGTCTTGGGAAATGGGAGGTAGTTGTAAACCTCCTCAAGAAGCTTGCAATCTAAGGGATCATAATCTGGAGCCCTGGAGCCAAAATCAGGTCATGAATCATTACCCTACACGGTTTTAAAATGTTGATCAGTTACCAATGTTTAAAAATTGCATAATTTCTCAATTGAAAAAAAAAAAAAAGACTGTTGCTCTAGCTGGAGAAGAACTCAGAAGCGATTAGGGGGTACAGGGAAGAAACTTTCTGACACATGTTTCATAGATAAGTTTTACCAAAGGCAGAGAGGACTCCCAGAAAATAGTAATTGGTGTGTTGAAGGAATGTATCCCCCTACCTGAACCCCTTTGTGAAAACTCACTTCAATGGACATAAGTTTTACAACAATAATGAGAAAAGCAAATCAAATAAATGAGATCTACCCCCATGGGGCGACTCTCTAACTTTAGTCTAATACCCACTTTTTCCATCCAAAAATTTTTATCATTCATATAAAAGTAAAAGAGACCATTTATTTTGACCCAGAATTTTATTACCCAATCTTCCCTCTGTGCTCTTACAAAATTACATTTTTATTCTAGTTCTCAATCTTTATGGGGCCATGTTGCCTAGTTTATTTCTCTTGAAGTTAAATGCCAAAAGCCAAGGTAGGCCCAAACATGAAGGTTTAGGAATAAAGCACCTGGAGATTTTTGCTTCTTGGCCTTGGCCAATTAAAATCAAACTTTGCTCTGGGAAGTGACAGGCTTAATAGCATAGGGATGAAACGCTGGAGTTGCCATTGCACTTGAGTTATAGTCTGTTTAAATTGCAAATTGGCTACAATTCATAGCTCCCATTTCCTAGGAGAGACAAACATTTTGGGTTTCATTGAGGAAGTAACAGCTGAGTTCTAAGGAGGTGGCCCCTAGCCTTGTCGGGGAGGGGAATGGGTAATAGATATGATTGCTGTATATCTAACCATTCAAGAAGAAACTTCTGCTTTAAGCCCACTCATGGAACATATTACAAATGCAAGTGATTGTGAACCAAAGTCATCCTACATTGGTCTCTAGTGAAACAAATATACACTGCAAGCTCAAAGTTCATTTCCATTCTTTCTTGTCCTGATTACAAAGATAGCTGAGAATCAACACTGAAATCTTCCTTTCACTTAGGTCTCAAGTTGGAATCGAGGATTCTTGGAAGGAGGAGGAAAAAAAGTAATCTGGGTTAAATTATGTTTATCCATATAAGATTAAGCTCATACTATTGGCTTAACCAATGTTGCTTCTGTTATTCATCATGACGCTGGATGATAAGTAAAATTGACTTGCAGTACATAAGTACAGCATTTCCCTTGAGTTTTGGACATTGTTTAGAGTACTTATGGTACTTTTTCAGGTTAATAAACTTGCTTTCAACATGGGCACCTGGGTGGCTCAGTCATTTAAGCATTCAACTTTGGCTCAAGTCATGACCTCACGGTTCCTGGGTTCAAGCCCCACATCGGGCTCTGCGCTGACAACTCAGAGTCTGGAGCCTGCTTTGGATTCTGTCTCCTTCTCTCTCTGTCCCTCTCCTGTTCATGTTCTCTCTTTTGTTCTCTCAATAATAAAAAAAGTAAACTAAAATAAAAATGCTTAAAAGGTAAGGGTTGAAATAAAAAACATTAAGCATATTACTTCAAACTGTTACCAGTACACTGTTTAAAAATTAGTTTATTCCATGTTTCCCAATTTTTGGGATTCTGGTAAATTAGTGCATTTCACTTTCTGGGCCTCTGCCTGGAGCAAGTAATAGATATGGCCAGTCTTGCTTTGGTGAATGACCAAAGGCCAGTTTGGGTTTATTCATGTTTTAAAATAATTCAAATTAGAGTTTAAGGTTTAATGAATACAGTTAAATAAGTTTATATAATAGAGTTATATAAAATCATTAAATAGAATGAGGTAGAGTTATATGTATCAATTTAGAAAAATGGCTAAAAAGCAAATGAAAAATCAGGTTGTATAAATATGTACATTATGACTCAATTTGTGTGTTTGAATGTGTATATATGCACATATAGAACTTAAACACATGAAATATGATTATAAACAAAAAAGCGAGGAAGTATATATGTAAGTCACATGACAGTTATATTAAAGGTTTTCACATTACCATTTGTCATTTGTTTATTTTATAAAATACATATTATGTTTACCTTTTTTAGTTTCTAAAAACATGTCAAAATGTTACATCAAAATTTATATTTTGATGGACAGTTCAATGAATTCTAACATGTGAATAAATGCACATAGCCATCATCACAAAATAATACAACTATTCACCAAAATGTTTTTTTTATACTGAAAAGAAAAAGAAGTTACAATAAATGCAGGTTAAGTGCTAAGATTCTTGAAGACTCTACCCAGAAAAAAAATCCCTCCCACTGAGGTTTCTTTAGGAGGCACCACGAGCAGTGGCTGTGCCAATGCTTCCAGCCTTCAGGTCTGGATACAGCTCTCCTGACACACAGAGACAGCTCTGTGGGAGAGAGAGATAACTGGGATGACACACAGCTTTGCCCTTTTTATTCACCAAACATAAATATATCCTCATGGCAATAAAGAGGTCTTGAATACTGTACTTGCAGTTGGAATTTGATCACGTGAGACACTGATTGATTTACCATCTTTGGCCAGAAAACCTGGCTTCTGGTTGGGGGTGAACACCCCTGTCCAAGTTTTCAGCTTCATGTGGTGCATGCCTCTAGTACACAACACTATTTTTGGAATGCTCTCCAACAATTAAAATTGTAAGATCAGAGTGGTGCAAAAAAATATTAATGAAGTTTTGGATGTTATTTTTAGAGTCTGAAAATAAAACAGTAAGAAAACCAAAAGTCAGGGGTAAGAGAGGAAGAGGAGGAGGGTAGAAGAGTCTACGTTGTTGTCTTTTTTTCTTTCCCCAGGGCATGCTAAAAAATGGGAGGTGTCACTGATGTTTGGGAGTAGGTATGGTCTAATGAGACACCAGTAGCCTCCTTGTGGCCCCATTTTTGCAGTTCCTGAGTAAGTCTCTAGAGTAAAGACCCTAACTGTTGGTCATGATATTGCAAAGCAGCAGCAAGCAGACCCACTATTCACTATAGCATCTTTATTGAAAAGTTAGTGCAGATCACACAATGAAAACAACATCCTGGCACTGAAATGAAAAGCCTCAAGGAGATAAGATCCCTGGAATGCATCTCTGCCAACATCAGTGAGCAGGAACAATGGCCAGCTGGGAGAATCCATGCCACCATTGTTGTAGGGGAGGGCCAATGGAAGTCTCCTTGTTACTCCTCATTCCTCAGAGGCATTTTTATTACCAGTGACAAGGCCTACTCAGGTCCCAACCAAGGACATTTCCCCACCTTAAGAGGTACACACAGACTTCTGGAATGAAGCAAGTGGCTTCCTCAGATAAATGCTGTTATTTTATTTTGCCATCAGTATATTTATTTGGCTTTGCTCTTAGTTCCTGTTAGATATTTGATTTTTTTTCCAGGAGTTCTGACCACCTGCTTTGCTCTCTCATTTGGAATTAGTGTCCCTGTCTTTCTGATTTGGGACTCAGCCCACCTGCCCTATGTTATGTGTCCTCTCCACCAGTCATGATCCCTGCCTGTTGTCTAACTTTGAACAAGTACCTTCATGATCCTTCTGGCCCTGCTCCAGGTCCCTGGACTCTTATCTGGCACTCTGGACGCTTGCATACATACAAGCATGATAGAGATCAAGACTTGATTTCTGGTCTGCTGGCTTTTGTTTGGAAGGTCTTGACTTCCCGTCTGTGACCATGTAACTATTGGAGTATGCCAATTTCACCTTTCTTCTATGGGAGAATGGGCATGCAATGTAGGATTCTAGTTCTCAGTTCCTAAATACCTCAAGGAACACAAGAATATTAAGACACTCTTAGGCACAGTGTCAAGAGGCCCAAATGTCCATCTGGCTTTTTGTACAAAGTCACATGTTGCTATTTTGCTACATATGCTTTAGTGGCACTGCCCACAGGCATCTGCTGTCCTGAACCTGATCACTTACCACCCCCAGTTACAAAATTTAAGAGCTCATGAATGATGGGGGAGGAAGACCCTCTCTACATGATGGTCCAGCAAGTAAAAGATACTCTCATCCTCATGTATCCTGTTACTTTTTTTGTTTATTTATTTATTTTCAGAGAGAAAGAGAGTGTGAGCAGGGGTGCAGCAGAGAAAGAGAAGGAGAGAATCCCAAGCAGGCTCCATGCTGTCAGCACAGCACAGAGAAGAAACTCAGGAACTGTGAGACCATGACCTGAGCCAAAATCAAGAGTCAGATGCTTAACTGACTGAGCCAGTCCAGGTTGCCCTGTCCTGTTACTTTTAATTGATTTACTTGATAATCTAAATTTAAAAAAATGAGAATTATATGGGGAATAATGCCTCCCTTAGCAACCACAATCCTGCTTTCTTGTACCTTTTCTCCAACCGTTCTCTCCCCCCCCCACCCCTCTCTCTCTCTCTCTCTCTCTCTCTCAGTGTTTATTTTGAGAGCAGAGGAGAGCACAAGTGGGGCAAAGGCAGAGAAAGGAAGAGAGAGAATCCTAAGCAGGCTCCATGCTGACAGCATGGAGACTGAAGCAAGGCTTGATCTCAAGAACTGTGAGATCATGATCTGAGCCAAAATCAACAGTTGGACATTCAGCCGACTGAACCACCCAAACACCCTTCCAACCTCTTTCCCTGTAAGAGGGTCCATTTTTCTCAGTGTGTTCTGTATTACAGCCAGAGTTATAGACTCAAACATCAGAATTTCTGGACTTTGAAAACACAAAGGGTTGTAAGTCTCTTTACCACAAATAAACTCTTATTTACTGGAGATTAGCTCCCCTCAGTATCGATATAAATAGGAACCAACAGAGGGTATTTCACCAATTACAGAGGGCAAATGAGGTACGTAATTAACACAACTAATTATACCATCCACAGATATGTCTCCTGTGTTACCCAGGGAAAGATGAGCAACACATATGTAGGGGATTCCCACACCAGGAGCAACAAAATGAATACTTACTTGTGAAGAGAAAGCATAGATGAGACACAGGTGTGCCTGAGCTGAGGCCATCTTTGTTATTGGTTCCTGAGAGCTGTTTGGGGTTAAATCTCTGGAAACTTTTTTTTCATTAAAAATGAACCATGTGCTCCAACTTTACAACAGTCACAGTTCCCCAAGTACAGCATCAGCTACCTCCTGAGTCAGCATGCTCCTCAAACAAGATAGTGTCAAAAGCTTGAGGCTTGCTTGCCTGGTTACTACTGAGTGGAAAATCCCCTGCACCAGAGGGAATGTGTTAGATCACCTCTAACCTTAATTTTCTCTCAGATCTAAGATTCCCCGGTAACCAAGTTGTGATTTAACAGCCACTCATAGCAAGATTATACACAATAACACAGTCATGACTACTCCCATCATTCTTGAGGAAATGGAGGTTCAGAGATAGTAAATGATTTACCCTAAGTCACGTACAATTAACAACAAAACCAGGGCCAGCCAACAACTTGTTAACTTCCAGCCCAATACTCCATCTACCAGTCTTCAAGCAAACTGCTATACATCCAAAGCCAAGATGTGCAGAACACATTGTTGTTAACCCAACAAAAATAAAGAGAGGTGGCACTTGTTCACTGTTGATGGCAGACATAGAGGACTGGCAGCAGCTTCACTGGTCACTTGGACTCTATACCTGATGTTTTTTTTTCTCTCCAGAATCTTGACCTCATGTTTCATCTGCACCATTCATGACACCAAAATTTATCAGAAAGAAGACACTGCTGACACCACATCCCAATCCGAAGTTCCTGTCAATTCAGTCACTACATGAAGTACCTCTCTTTGGCCTGGCTGGGGCTGAGAGAGGCTAGGAGCTGAAACCAAGAGGGAAAGGGCATATTTCCACTCCAAATTCTAGAAAGAGTACATTCCATGAATGGGAAAATAATCCCAGGGTAGTAGAAACCACCTGCCTTTGGTTCCAGCTGGGGAGAAGGCTTCCACACTCACAGCTATGTGAACCCTAAGATCCATGTCAAAAAATTAACAGGGCCACAGCTGTTTATCAGGGGATGTCATCATCATCATCTCCTCCTCCCCGCCCTCATCCTGCTGCTCTTTCCTCTCCAGCTTCTCTCCCTTCTTTATTTCTATTTTATCTCCTGTATTTTTTCTCCTCTCTAGCAATCAATTCTTTGCATGTACAGTATTTATAATGTGTTTTCAAGTATTTTGCTCTGCCAAAGAGACAGTGTGCAAAATAAAGTAAAACAAAACACTATGAGATGGATTTCCCTAATTCTTCTAAGAGGGGGCTTAGTAAAGAGAGAGCAGTCTCCTTTATGACCTCATAGTACATTAGGGCACATGGAAGATTTTGCCTTGGATAAACTAATTTGAGAAAAAGGAAATTATACCAAATAAGATTTTTTGATTACCTTATGTACCATATACTCTTTTTTACTATCAAAGCATGTCTGTCTCAAAACAACCTTATTAGGAAGGTATGATTATTATGTTTACAGAGAAGGCAACAGGCTTTCCTAGCTTATGTCCTCGTCCAAGTTTACATAGCACAAAACAAAGCTAGGATTCAATGCAAGTGGTCTCACTAAGAGTACAATCATACACTGGAGGTTATATGGCTATTTGCCCAGCAAGGAATCAATACTCAAAAGATCATCTGATTTGCTCAAAGTAACACAGGTAACATGGAGCCCAGTAAGAATGAAACCCTATTCTCTTTAATGTGGCTCAATAATCCTTTCTCAGTATAAAAACAATAGGCCAAGCACTAAGTCTAAGTTGCTCTTCTAAAGTACCGATTTATACATACAGTTTAGAGAGAAGCTGAGAATCATAAATTTGCCATGTTGACAAACATAAGACTTCCTAACTTGGAGGCATTGTTTGAAAGTACTCTTTTGGAAAAAAAATACACAGAGATTCAACCTATAAGCACTGTGCACTTAGTATGGTCCAGAAATTCATTGTGCCAGCTGCTTTCATAGCTTATGACATCCTTGAAACCTCTAGAGGAAGTGGGTAGTAGTATACTCATTGTTTACAGATGGGAAGAGAGGAAGTCACATAAGGTAAGTAGCTGATTCCAGGTCGCAAGCTAGTAAGGAGCAGACAAGACCCTGGGCCAGATCTCCTGACTTCTGGCTCAGGATTGTCCTGTTCAGTCTAGAACACATCAGAATCTGAGAAGTGCATGCCAGTGGAGAGGGTGTGAATGAAAGTACCTCAGATAGTTAACTTTATAAATAAAAAAAACTGGGTTTGAAAGAATAGAGAGGCTTTTGCAATCTTTCTAGATACTATATAACCAACAATCCTTCATCTCATTCCTCATCATGGAGTAGAGAGTTCTAGTATGAAGACAAAGGCTAAAGCTGTTTAAACGTGAATCGTAACCACCTTGACCTTAAAAGAATGCTTTTACAGTTTCTGTAAATGTCTTACCCTTTAATAATTAATTACACAGACCTCATAAACTGGATAAGCCTGACTCCACACTAATAAGCTGCTTTACTGCCCTTCATATAATTTTACTGATTCCTACAAATTTGTTTTATAATAGTAATGGTCTGCTTAAGAAAGCAGAGTGAGCTCTGAGGTTTTTGCCTTCACCTTGCCTTCTGTATGCTGGTGGGATGAAGGGGTTGGTCCCAGAAATTATCAGGTCACATTAGATATGCCAACTCTTTCCAAAAAAAAAAAAAAAAGTAACAGTTGTTTCTAAGTCAAAATCAAACTTTACTGAAGAAAACAGAAAGTGAAATTAAGTATAAATTGCACTGGTAGCCCAGTGTGGTAGAAATGAACTCAGCAGGGGGCAGAGAGAGGGGAAGAGAGAGAATCCCAAGCAGGATCTGCATTATTAGCACAGACCCTAGTATGGGGCTCGATCTCATGAACTGTGAGATTATGATCTGAGCAGAAATCAACAGTCAGGGCTTAACTGACTGAGTCACCCACACGCTCCACTGTTTGGTATCTTAATGTGATTTATATATGAACAAAAGTTCATACAAGTACATAACTGACCCTAATATTTTTAGTTGAAGCTGTTACTATTAATAACAGAAATCTAGCCATCCATTCAATGGCTAAGCTGTAGTTTCCACATAATTGGCTAGACTCAGCTCAATTAGGTTCTCCATTAGTCACAGTGCTAACTTAACATTAAAAGCCATACTGCTAAGCCATCTGTCAAAGCACCCACAATCACTCGCACATTCTGTTTTCCCTCCTTGGTTGTATACCTGTTCTTGTCTTCCCCACCCCTCTTTGTCATTGGCTTACACATCAAGACCCATTTCCAACCCTAGACTCTTTTCCATGATTTTATTATGGAAGATGACTGTGATGAAGAAACATGTGAGAGGAGATGAAACAAGAAGCAGCACCTATTCTTGATATTCCATTTATTTAAACAAACTTGAATAAATGAATCCCTCCCTTCACAAGGGCACAGAACTATCACAGGGATGAAAAGGAGACTGACAACTGGTGGACTGAAATACGAGCTTTTCAAAAGTTTCCCATAAGCCTGTTTCATGTAACATGAAACAAATCCTCCCTGGGAATCAACATTTATGTCAAAGTCATTTGTAGGAACAGAAACACATGCGTGGTATTTCTACAAGATGATTGGGACTTACAGCAAACTCAGTTCACTTTCTTGTATTCAGCAACTGAGTCAATGAGGTCTACTTCACCTAGGGACAGAGTCTCAAAGATAGGCCCAAGAAATGTAATTAAATGTAATTAATTTAACTATTCTTATTCTCCTACTCTTCAAAGAACCAGCCAACTTATCTCTCCAACCAGATGGTGAGCTCAAAAGAAAGAGTGATAACATATTTCTTTATATTTCCATCAGTATATGACTAAATTAAATCAAGAACTCAAAAAAAAATTGTAGGACTTAAAAAAAAAAAGGAACTGAGCTAGTTTGTCATGGGAACTGGGAGCAAAGGGGCCTAAATTGCAAATCTGTGTCCACATGCTTCTGGCATTTCCAGGTGCCAGCCAAAGCCTCCAGCTCATTACTTCAACCCTGAATCCATCAGATGTACCCAATTTTTATTTTCTTGGTGCACAGGTAGGAAATATGTGAATTATCTTCCCACTTTGATTGAATGATAGAATGATTTTAGTGTGCTGAAAAGCAAGTGAGGCAGACACTTTCATCATAGAATACATTTTTCAAGTTTTAAAATGAACTTTCAAAAGGGACCCTCCCTTCCCATGTCATTTCTCAGACAACCTAAGCGAGTAGACACGGATAGCATCACAAAATATAAAAGGAAGAGATAAAAGAGATGCCACGTGAATATTAAGAGTACACATTAAAATAAGCTTAACCAATGAAATTAAAATAGTACCTTCAAGTATATTACTGTACCACCTAAAGTCATCTCATACACTGTGCCATTGCATGTACCATCCTGGAAAAACACTGAGCTCCATGATTCCTAATGGCCTTTGACTCTACAATCTTTTTTCTTCACCTCTCAGGAAGAATCCAGCCTAATGGACTGATTCAGGAAAAATGACTGCTCTGATCAGATAGGTTTCAAAGATAAGATCTAATGATACAATAACTAAAAAGCCTATGGAAGCATTATCAGCCACCACAGGAGGGTAAGAATCATACAGATTCCACAGAGGAGGTATCACATTTGAGGATAACCTCACTTACGGTATAGCTGGCCTTTTTCACCTTTCAGTGAAAAGAAAGATCAGTGTATCAGGCTTTGGAATCACTCAACTGAGGACTTACAAAGATCAGTGAATCTTGTTTATAGCTATAAGATGAAGTCAATCAACAGGTAGCAGTATATACTTGCATTATTCCATATGCTAATCACTGAAAACATATGGCTATTAATACTTAAATTTACACTAATTTAAGTAAAACTAAAAATGCCGCTCTTCTGTTGCCCTAACCATATTTCAAATGATTGATAGCAACATGTGGCTAGACAATACTGTGCAGAACAGAGAATATTTCCATCACCGCAGAAAATTCCATTGGAAAGGAATGCTCTATAGTCTCTATCAATGAAGCCTATAAAGGAGCCATGTATTAGCAGGGAGCAGACTTATAAGATGTAGTACATCTGAAATTGCATGCATGTTCATGCATACACATATACACACCCCCTCTGTAGTTCAAGACCTCTATCTTTATGGCAATCAAAGTAAATCCAGAGGAAACATCATGCATCATTTTCTTTCTTTCCCTTCCTCCAATTCCTGACTCCCCTACTCAAGTTTCCATTATCCAAAGCTTGGTGTGCCAAGTCAATAGAGTCAGATATGCTCCAAATAAGGAACTGAGAGTCATAATGATATAGATTAAGTAATGTTAATAAAAAAGTTGTCTTGCCTACAATATTTTACTCCTTCCTACTGTGCTTGAAACCAATCATGCCAGTAAGTCACACTGGCAGATCACCAACTCCAACCAAAAGTGTGAAAATGGAATAGGTAGCCAACCAAAATTAAATGTAAAATAACCATTGAGTATTTGGGCTATTATAAATACATTTGAGTTCCCATGAGCAGCTTTTTTGGCCTCAGAACATCTGGTGCCTCTAGGGCAAAACCACCATTCCAAGTGAATATCAAGCTTCCTCTATTTTATAGAGGAGGGCAAACAGAGCTCTCGGTGTTAGGTGAGAGAATCTTAAAATTATTTGGTCTAATGGATTCCACCAGGAAATTGAAAAAATGCATTATTTTTGGTTTATTAAAGAGGATGGCACAGTGAATTAGATCTTACACTTCCTACCAAGGGAATTTTTAATAAACAAATGAAAGAAACTGCCATCAACTAAATCTAGTAACTCAGACTATACCATGGCAGCAAGATTGAGTTTCACTAGGATTAAGGAGAGAGTAGAACCTCTCATGGAAATCATTTAATCATCTAAGCTCCATTGACAATGAGGTTTCCTACAGCTGAGACACAGGCAATGCTGAATACTTTAAGCATTTACTGCAGTTTGAGCTCCCTATATTTCAAGTACATATGTATTTACTGTCTCCTAGGAATAAGCTATGTACCACTAAGTAGCTATTGCATATTGGCATCACTAACAGAATTTTAAAGTGGGTTAATAACCAAAAGAGCTAGCTTTTATTGACTTCTTACTATATCCTAGGCATTGTGTTAAATGCTTTATTTGGATGTTTTATTTAAGTCTCATAACACCCTTCAAAGCAAATACTATTTTTTACCCCATTTTTCAGCCCAGAGAACTGAAGCTTAGAAAACTAAGTATTTACCCAGAATCAAATTATTATTAAAAGAGCCAGGACTTCAACCCAGGTTGTCTGATTCATGAGACTATTCTTTTACCTACTGGTCCATAAAATTATGCTTTTGGATTAAAAAAAAATATACTCATTGGTAATAGCCTAGTTTAAATGGCTATTTATGTCTAATCTATCCAGTGTAGACAGGAATGAAGTGAGGGATTTGACAATAAGAAACACTTTTTTCCTTTCAGATGCTAATCAAAGGGAGGTAATTATGAGGAGAAAATGTAGAACAGTGGGTTTTTTGTTGTTGTTATTGTTGTTGTTTTGTTTTTAGGACAATGGTCCTCTGGTTTCATCAACATGTTAAAGAAAGTCAGTGATTCTGATTCTATGTGACCTCACATTCCCTGACCCATCAATCCAGGAGGTAACCCTCATCAAACTGCCTGTGATGTTTAACTCAGAGATCTTCAACTATCATTTCTATTTTTCTATTAATAAATAAAAATTATAACAATGTGTCCTGGAGATTAAAATTCGGGCTTAATGTTAATTGACTTAGTTTGTATAGCCACTATCTATTATTTGCATTCATAGATGCAGTTGAGCAAAGAACAAGATAAAACTGGCCACTAACCAGCTTGACATAATGTACTCCATCACACTTTAATTTGGGCTGCTTGATCAAAAAGATGATAAAAAACACTCCCATTCCCCTTCTTTAAAAACAGAAATACATTGTGTATTTGTAGAGGACACCCATCACAACTAAATAACCAAATTCTACTATAAATGAATCAATAATACCTTAAAATATATGTTTATATTCCATTTTGAAGTTTTTATAAGCTATATAGATTATACATATGTATACACACGGATATGTACATACACACAGACATATAATATAAAGAAAATGCTTCAGATGAGCTTGTTTGGAAGTGAGTTCCACATAATTTCCAGAATGCAAAGTAAGGTTGGTACAATTACTTCCAAATCTCTCTCTCCTCTAATCAACAAAGTAGTTCCTAAACAAAGGCTGATTACTACTGACACCACTGGAAATGCAAAAAGTAGCATAGGATATTGCTACTTCACAAACATATTTGTATGCACAGTCCTCCTTATCCACATATATCATATACTTATTGATCTTACTCTACGTCAAATGTTCTTTCAGGTCCTTGGAAAATGTGGAGGGACAATATATACAATCTCTGATACCTGTCTTCATGGAAAATGAGTTACTACTTTTTACTTTTTTTATTTTTTTTTTATTTTTAGCTTGACAGTAGTGTGTACTTAATCCAGGTCAATAAGCCTATTTCTACATATTGCTGCATATAGATTTATCAAATGCAGAATAAATTCACGGGTTGCTTTCATATGTGAAAACTTAGTTTTTCACTTTTTTTAAAAAAATAAAGTCTGCCCTGAATTTTAAATTTCAGAATTCCTATGAATAAGTATTTTATTAACAGTGAGAAAGCATTGTTCCTCAACTGCATAAGGAAAACATTATATGTGAAATATTATATATCATTATTGGTACACTAAAGGTATATAGATCTATGTTATCTCTGCACCTTGCATATCTAGTATACTTTACTTAGATGTCATAGGTGCTCAGTAGCTGGAGCCTAATGGTATGATGATTCACACTTAGAAGGCACTTCAGTAAGTTCTACCCTATTTATGTTAATAGTATAGAGAAAGAAACTGAGGCCAAGAAAGTTATGTGCTGTGACTGCATGGCTAATTTGTATATAGAGCCAGAACTATACCCAAAAGCTTTGATATCCCAGTGGAAAACTCTTTATTCTTATGACAACAAATATAAATTAAGGACCTACTATGTGTAAATATATATTTCATGTCATTGTAAATATTTGTCAAATCATTCAGGTATAATCCACAGATTTTATGTTATAAAATCAAAACACATAGAAATTAAGTGATTTGCTGAGCACCACATACCTAATACACATAAAATCTGAAATTCAAAGCTATGTCTCTCTGCCACCAAATCTTATGTTTTATATACAGTGTCCTGTTTTCCTTGACACATTCCACTTTGTTTATGAATAGTGCCAGAGTATGGAAAAAGAAAAAAAAAATGGTCCTGCTAAGAAGGCAATTCCCTAAATTTCCATTACAAAAAAAATCATGCTAAAATACCTTATCAAAAAGCATCAAGTGTTTATTTCCAATCTCTCAACACCATCAATTTTTATTGTTAATTCAGAAAAAGATTCTAACCCAGAAACACAGCAGATCACTTATATGGTCTGCTGAACAACTTGAATGACTACAGGTTACCTTATGCTCAATGAATCACCAGGTGCAGATTCCATCACTATAAATGAAGCAATAGGTGGGTTAAATAATTTCTAAGTCACCACTTTAGATAAGGAAGATGCAGTAGTCCCCTCTTACCTGCAATTTCACTTTCTGATGTTACCTATGGTCAACCCTGGAGGTCAATAATAGCCTAACACTAAGTAACAATGCTCACATTTATCACATAGACATTTATTATCACATTTCACCATGAGAAAAAGAGTACCAAACAGTAAGATATCTTGAGAGAACACATTCACATAACTTATTATAGTCTGCTGCTCTAATTATTTTATTAGTTATTGTTAACCCCTTACTGTGCCTAATTTATAAATTAAACTTTATCATAGGTATATATATATATATATATGGAAAAGCAAAGTATACACAGGTTTCAGTACTGTACTCAGTTTCAAGCATCCACAGGAGATTTTGGATAAGGAGGGGTACTTTAACATGACAGAAATATATTAAAGTACTTTCTTTTCTATAGGGAGACGGAGTTTTTGAAACAGATATGTCCTGTTCCCATGGTCCAATGGAATCTACCTAAAATTGGTATAAAATATAAATTCCTCAAAATGTTTTTTTCTTCATCGTACATTAAAGCCTAAAAAGCAAGACTTTCCCTAGGTTTTGGTTACAGATCAATTGAAGTTTTTGTCATTGTTCTGCTTTTTATCCCCCTGACTAACTAAGCCATTGAACCTTTCTAAGCCTCAGCTTTTTCTGCCATGTAATGGAATTTATAACACCTCAAGATAGGTGAAAAATTAAATGAGGTCATTCATGTAAAGGTGCTCAAATATTAAAACAAATAAACTGGCCCAGGTTGGGCACTCAGTACAAAAGGAAGATTGGGTTGGTGCAGGACAACTCAAGGAAGAGGGTACAAGGAAAATAATCAGTAATGCTTTCTCATCACTCATAATATAATAATATTATATATCTCATAGAATAATAATATGAACAGTCAAGGAAATGATTGGAGATAATTCTCTTTGTTGAACATTTCCAATAAGTGCATTCATATTGAAAAAAAGTTTAAATTAATTCCAGTATAAAAATATGAGAAATCTATATGCTGAGCAATACTAATGATTGTCATCTACCTAAGTAAAGGCTTTGAAATGATAAACGAACTATTAATTCACAGAACTTTGGGACTCCAAGAAGGATGTAAACACACATACATGGACACATGCATTAGCACAGTGATAATTGGATATAAAACTGAACCAGGGCATAGCATATCATGACTGAGTGGGGCAGAATCTGTGTAACACTCTTCCTCAAGAAAGGTATTATATACACATGGTCTTTCAGATCAAATGATTCCACACATGTTTTCATAACTATTAAGAGTTCCCAACAGACCAACTAAGGCTGCAGAGCAAGGGAAGCACAGTGCAACTATTATAGCACTCGACACAACTGCAGTAGGTCCACCTCCTAAAGGAGGAGCAAGACTACCACCCAGAATTACTGAAAATAATGATGGCTGGCTTATCATTACCATACACGTGCATCTCCAATGTTATGGAAATCTGGAGGGCTTCCTAGCAAAATTTTTTTCAGTTTTAAGATGGCAGGTTCAGTGGGTGTGTGATACTTACAACCTGAAAGATGTTGGGAAGTTTCTTTAATGAGAAAGGAAATCTAAGTGTGAAATCATAAGCACTACTAAGTAGGTACTCAATCTTGGAGGTAGAGGAGGGAAGATAAGTGTTGTACCTATCATATATGTGCACAGGAATTTGCATTATCATTGGACTTTCACTTATTTGAATGTATGTGACTCTGAAGAAACATTATCCATCTTTAAAAATGAAAAAAAAAATCAGACTTGGATAAGTAAATTGCCGAGGTCACATAAACAAAAATAAGATAAAATAGAATTTACCTTTACACTTTGGTTTTCATTTTGTCAAACTGCCTTCAGATAAGTTGTATTCACAGTTTCAGTTAGATATATAAGTATCACATATAAATATATTTATATTAATATATATTTATATAATAAATATTTTACATTTATATAAAATAGAAGTTGGGGAATAGAATTACTAGGGAATGGAATGTCTTTGTTGATTGGAACAGTTAATACGTTAGGGTACTCAAAAACTTAGTAATCGCCAACTGCATATTTGTTGCATTATCCTAGAGTTCTTTGCCTATTATTAAGTTGGAACTCCAATAAGTCCCGTTATATTTATAAGCAACCAGGGATGGGCAAAGGAGGCAGTAATCATTTTAGTCAGTTCTTAGGTGGTGTTACTAATTACTCAAAGACATATCCTGCAATTCTTTCCAGGATCTTTCAATAAAGAAACTAGGTAAAAGAAGTTTAATGAAGGAGTGATATTTTACAGCTTACACAATGTCATTTCCAAGTCCTTTGCTTCTTGGTCTGATGGTAACTATATACTTGTTTTTAAAGCTTCCCTTTAAAGTCAGAAACTATGAGTTAAAGCAGAGAGAAAGGTATTCAACTGGTTTGGTAAGGTTCAAGTACAATTGCAGAATTAATTATAGCAGTTAAGTCATGAAAATAGTACTAGGTAAGGTAGAAGTGAGGGTCAATTCTTGAGTACCTAAAGGGATTTTTTTTCCTTCATTTATTTGATTAACCCAGTTTTGAGAACCATTATAAAATCATAACCCATATAATGAAGACTGAATAGTAGGGGGATATCTTGTGGATGTTCTCATGATATAAACATCAATATTAAGTGGCTTTTCATAATGTGCCTTAATGTGTCTGCATACCAAGATAATTCATAATATGTAGATTATTATTTTTCAATGTTCTTATTAAAATATACAAGCAAACACAATCTATTAGTGTGTACCTCTCTGGGAAGTTTTCTGGAAATTAAATTACATTTGAAAACATTACAAAAGCTACTAGGCTGGATAATCATCACACATGACAATAAAATTCCCAATTTTTGACTAAGTTTCAAGTTTTTATTTTTAGTTGTTTTTGGTTTTCATGGTCTTTTGCCTCCTGTAGGACAGTCTGGAAATCTTTTTATACTTTTTAAATGGTCTTGAGCTTTTCCCATCAAAGTTGTTTCCTTATTCCTTGGCCAAGTTAATTTCTAAGTTTAGCTTAAACTATAACAGCTCTGATTACATCATGTAGAATTTTCTGGAAAAGCTGAAATCTCCTGGGAAGAGTCAAAATCACTAGCTTTCTTCTCTTAACTATCTGCTTTATTTCTATCAGAAGCCCACCCTCAAATCCCAGTGTCAGCCTCCTTTAATCTAGCAATTTCTTTCCTCTCTTCATAAAAGGGAGCATAAGCCTTCATTTGTGTTCTTCCCTAGATGAGGGAAGACAATGGAAAAGAACCAGGGATTGTTGTTACTGGGGTATCTGATCTACCTAGGAATGGTCATAGCTCATAGAATGTAAAGCCCAGCTTTAAACACACACTCCCCCCTCCCTCACGCTCTTTCTCTCCACCCTCACATTCCCACCTATCTTTCTCTGTCTTGAGGAGATACTGGAGTGTCCTGTCACAAAGCATATATTGACAGGTTCTCAAAAAACAAAGAATACATGAAGGGCACATATTTCAGAATACCAAAAAATGTAACTCTCACTACCAACTGCCAGATACTGTAACATGACCCTTTTGCCCCTTGATCTGGTCTTCAACTCCACATGCTCTGATCTAGGAGTCAGAAATTAGGGATTTGTTTGGAGAAAGCCATTCATAGGGCCGGTGTATAGCATGAAGCTGTGAAGCTAGATCTCTCACAAGATGGGTGAACATTTACAAAACCTTCCTTCCTAGTACAGGAAATCCATTAACTTCCATTGTCTGACAGATCCCTCACTCTGCTTCCCACCTCCCTTCCTTCTAGTCTAGATTTTCACTGCTTCTACTCCATGGTCTTCTGCTATGCTAGCCAGACCAGTGGACCATGGCTTGATCGCATGTGAAGTCTCTTCAACTTCCACACCTGGAAACTGGTGGCCTTGTCCAAGTCTGCTGGAGCTCATGATCCTGGCACCTGTCCTCCAAGAGCACTTGCAGGGGTTACCACTCATGCTTTCACCAGCCCACTTTGGATCTGTACCTTTTAGTCTCCTCTGGATGCAGTGGGCAATGCTTTGCAAAAGGTCTGCCTAGGAGGTTGCATAGTGAAGCCAGAGTCCTGCTTCACAGACCCTAGTGAGGGAAGTCTGGATTGGCAGAAGGTGTTAAGAGAAGGAGAAGCTGCCTCCCAAGCGCTCAGGGCCCTGAGCACTGAGGACCTATAGCTCTGAACCAGCAATGAATGCACTCAGCCTGCATAGGAGACTCCGCTGGAGTGAACTTTTCCCATCACCGGAACCAAGATAGGGTTCTGACCTGGATTTAGTGGCACTGGGCTCTCAGGTGCCCAGGACTCCAATTCCATCCAATTTGGGCAGAGGAGACACCAGGCAGGTAGCAGCTGCTCATGTGGGCTGTACTAGGCTGGTTCCCAGGGTAAGTTTTGAATTAGTGAATCTTCCCCACAAAGGGTTAGAGCTGAACTGAAGTCCAATATAACTCTTTTCACCACATCCAGTTCCTGAACTGCGTTGCACACTGGATGCACCACCAGGGACTCTCCCTTGGCATCAGAGACTCTGAAGCTACCAGTCCCCACTCTGAGCTTACATGCCTTTTTTTTATGGAGACAGTCTAACTTGGGCTCTGGAGTTGTCAAAGATCTACTCTGCCATCTTTGTCTCAGTGATAGGACCCCTTTACCTGACTCAGAGGTCAAGCTTTGAATTTCTGGATTGGGGAAAACTCTAGAAAGGCAGCATCAAAAAATAATGTCGAATCATTGTCTGTGCACATGTACATGCAATAATCATACTAGAAAAATCTAAGGCAAGGATGATTATTGTCTCCCTATCAACACAATCACATCTAGTTAGTAAAGAAATTGGATTTGAAGCCAGACTGACTTAACACAAGATTAAATATTCTACACTCTTTCTTGACTCAAAATAGCTACATACATTTAGCATTATCCATGACATGGGAATTCTATAAGCACTTTGGATAACAATTTATTTGAGCAACCAATTATAGAAACTAATGAGAAAGCTATGTTAGTATGGGATAAAGGAGAAGCAAAAAATCATTCTGTCTTCCACTTAAATTCTTCTGTTTTAAAGATAAACCATTTTGAAATAGTCTCTCTTCATAAAAAGCTACTGTATTGATTCAGGTAAATGTCACTCTTATTTTTCCTCTCTTCCATTTTTAAATATTCTCTTCCATGATGAATAGTTAGCTTTAGTATACATTGTATGTCTCATAATTAGAACAATCATTTTTATTAGTTTTCTAACTCCCTTGAATACCATTTGAGAAGATGACTTCTACTACAGATTGTTTTTATAATTAGAGGAGAGAAACCTAGATTTTTCTCAGATCCTACCCAGGAAATTACGTGATTGTCACTTAAAATACTGTCAAGTATCAACAAATTCTGGCACAGACCAGAAACCAATAATTGTATCTTGGCTTACACACCAACTTGAATTAGCTTAAGGATTAAATCCGCTTATCTGAAAATACTGGACTATCATGTTCTAACCATTTTATATGGAAGTTGTGAAAGATAAATACACCATGAATTTGGCAATAAAATATTTCTCTGAGTAATGTAACTTCTATCTCAATAGGAGTCAACAAAGTCTGATTTTTTTTCTGACTTAAAATTCTTGCCAGTGCTCTAAAAGATTGGGAAAAGGCACTACTTGGGTGCCTGGACGGCTCAGTTAAGTGAAGTGTCTGACTCTTGATTTCAGCTCAGGTCATGATCTCACAGTTCATGAATTCCAGACTCACCTAAGGCTCCATGCTGACAGTGTGGAGGCTGCTTGGGATCCTCTCTCCCTCTCTGCCCCTCCCTCCCTCTCTCTTTCAAAATTAAACTTGAAAAAAGGGCAATACTTGCAGCTTATAGAATAATAATAATTATTAAAAAAACCATTTACCCAACAAGATACAATTAGAGAGAAAATGAAGAATGGGATGCAGCTACTTCAGCTCCTAAACCAATGAATTCAATTTCTTTCTTTACTGTTTTTCAGCTATAATACACTACTTGTATGATCATTTTAGGTTTTTGAAGAAAAACTTCTACAATCAATGAGGAAGTGAAACATGATATAATACCATTATCCTTTTCCACTTGCAGGTAAAGAAGACAGGTGATGGTAGATCATCGATCTCCTCACAGTAAATAATAATGTAGATAAAATAAAATCTAATTTTAAAAGATATAAGAGAACTGTAAATAAAAAGAAGACTAGATGAATTAAAAACCTCAGGGAGGGGAGAGCCGTCACAGGTAAAACTTAGACTATGGTCTGCTTTCTTCCTTAAGTACATTTTCAGAGTCTGGGCATACACTAAGAATTAAATGTATCAAAGGGAGAAAATTACTAATAGGATTAAAAAAAATTAAAAGGAAAATAGTGGAGTCTATGTTTTCTGTTACAGATGTCAAAAAAAATTGTAATAACATTGCTAGCAAAGCACTAAAGGATTCACCTACAGGAGTTTTATTGAGTTACAAAGTGGCAGAATGGTCTAAAAAGATGGCTTAAAAAGCAGAGTGAAATCTCCTACAACTGTAG
The DNA here is from genome assembly GCF_023721935.1 of Panthera uncia. NCBI lineage: Eukaryota > Metazoa > Chordata > Mammalia > Carnivora > Felidae > Panthera > Panthera uncia. The sequence goes on along the minus strand of NC_064818.1, from coordinate 63,949,666 downwards.
AGTGCTTACAAGACTGATCTGTGAGAAATGGAACAAACACTCAAGAAGTCATATATTTGAGATCTTAGAAATCAGAGATGAACTATGTTTAGTGAAAGCTGTAGACCAGCCTTGACCCTACAGAAATCCTGCTTGGATTGAGATGATAAACTTCTCATTCTATTTTCAAATAAAAATAAAGTTGAAAATTGATCTGAGAGAAAACAAAATTATTAAAGCATCTACTTTTTCAATACAGGCTTGTGCATAAAATTCACAACATGTGAAGAGTCAGGAGACAATGAAATGAAATGTTCAATAACCATTAAAAAAAGTTTCATGGATCATAGAGATATTAGATTTAGCAGTCAAGATGACTAAAGTTTTTACATAAACTTTAAGTATTATTACATAATACTCATGATAAGTGTGAAGGGAGATTCCCAAAGTGAAGTAAACACTGCTGAGAGAGTCATTCAAAATAGGGTCTGGAGAACACTGAGGAAGAGAAGCTTGTGCATGTCTTCTGTTTCAATTTTTGGAACACCATGAACTCTGGACTTCTGTCAATTGCATCTCAACTACCTACTGAAACAAGTTTTGAAATGTTGACCTGGTGGGTTTTTACTTTAAATGTCTGCACTCCATGTTTCCAATTCTGAGCACACTTTCAGTTTTGGTCAACTCTGTGTCTCCCATACTGCAATCCATAAAATCCCAAATAACACTATTGATTGCTAGAAAGAAAAGAAAAGAAAAAAAAGAAAAGAAAAAAAAAAGAAAAAGAAAGAAAGAAAGAAAGAAAGAAAGAAAGAAAGAAAGAAAACATAAATTGAAAATAAAGACCTTTGTCAGAGATGTAAATTCCAAAAAGGGAATAAAATAAACATTCTAAAATTTGAAATAAAAGATCTGGAATTAATCATTTATTGAATGGGTATGAGAACATATACAAAGATTAACAAATTTCAAGACAGATTGGTAGAATATATAAAATAAAGCCAAAGATGAAAAAATGTGAAAACAGAGGTACCTGGGTGGCTCAGTTGGTTAAGTGTCTGACATCAGCTCAGGTCATGACCTCACAATTTATGAGTTTGAGCCCCGCATTGGGCTCTGTGCTGACAGCTTACAGCTGGGAGCCTGTATCCTGCTTCAGATTCTGTGTTTGTCTTCTGCCTCTCCCCCACTCAAGTTCTGTCTGTCTGTCTCTCTCTTTTAAATATAAGTCAACATTTAAAAATTTATAAAAGGTGAAAACAAAACAATGTAATGAACGTGTGGATACAGTCAAAGTTCACACAATATGTTAAACAGTAGTTCTGGAAGGAAAGTCAATAAAAAAGATGAAGAAATTTTTTTTTAAATATAGCTGACAATTTTATAAAAACTAAGACATTCATTCACAGATTGAATAAAGCCAATAAAACCCATAATCAAACACAAAGAAAATCCCATCTTAGTCAAATTCCTGTAATTCAAAGAATAGAAAGTCTTAATAGCATATAGAATATAAACACTAATTCATGACTTACAATAAGACATTCACTTGAAATTTTATCAGAAACTATGGATAGCAAAAGACAATGGAATAGTATTTCGAAAGGAAATAAGTAAACTAACAAAAAGAAAAACGTAGCAACTAAAGTGATATACTCCATGAAAATGTTCTTCAAGAAATAAGACAAAATAAAAATATTCTCTGACAAAAGTTCAAGTAATTGGATGTCATTAGCCCTCTACAAGAATTATAATAGGACTTTTAGACTGAAAGAGTTTATAGAATGAAGCCCAGTAATGGGGGAAATGGTATTTATGTGGACATATATAGAAGAATCATGATTGTTAATGTAAAAATAATAATAAGGGATGACTCATAATGTATAAAGATTATTAACAATGATAGTATGAAGGTCACAGGGAATAAATGAAACTAACCTCACATAAAATTTTTGCATTATTTGAAAAGTATTAAAGTTGGCTAATACATCAAGGATGCCTGTGGTAAAATCTATAACAACTACTAAGGCAATAACACAATAATGTACAGTAAATTTCTAATGAAAGTGATGAAGTAAAACTGAATAATACTTTGGTCTATGCAAATTCACTTCAGTATGCTAACAAAAATATTTGGAAAATGGAATTAATAAAATGATGTTATTTAAAGTAGCTATATAATTTCCCACTTACTAAAATGTCAGGATAAAAATGATAGACCTGCAAGAGTTTTTATTTAGGAATAGGTAAGATCACCTACTGTGTACATTTAGAAAAAATGATGAGAAACAAAAGTAACTGTGTGTGTGTGTGTTAAAAAACATTTAATGTTTTGGGTCATCCTTGTTGAACATATTTGTTTCTTACAGACTGAGATTCAAATAGTTTTCTTGAATTTTAAGCAGACAGAAGAGCCAAAGATTTCATATATACAATGAAATCTGTCCCAAGTCAAGTCCATATGCAGGCATGTGCCCATATGTCTAAAGAGACATTAACTGTGATGGTACATTTTTAATAAACATTTTAACAGTTTAAGGGTTACAGAAAATTTGAAAATATAATACAGACCCTCCTATATTTCTCGTAGCCAAGAGTATATGTTAATGACTTATATTATTATGGTGTGTATCAATTAGTGGAGCTATATTGATGCATTGTTTTCAGCCAGCATTCATAATTTGTTCAGATTGTTTTAGATTCTACCATCTTTTTTTTTTTTTTTTCTGTTAGAGAATTCTATCTAGGAGACCACATTACCTAAAGTCCTCGTGTCACTCTAGGAGCTGCTGGATTGTGAGTTTCTCAGACTTTCCTATTTAAAAACAAAAAAAATTCTTTTTATCAGGGAAACAGAGTGAGAGAGAATCTTAAACAGGCTCCATGCTCACTCAGAGCCCAACCAATCTGGGGCTCCATCCCATGACCCTGGGATCGTGACCTGAGCCGAAATCAAGTGAGATGCTTAACCGACTAAACAACCCAGGTGCCTTAAGACTTTCTTATTTTTTTTTTAAATAAATTGACAGTTTTGTTAAGTACTGATAAAATATTATATAAAATATCCCACATTGGAATTTGGATATTGGTTTTTCCTTCTTATTAGGCTAGTGATATGGATATTTTAGAGAAAGACCACTATAATAGAGTGCCTTTTTTATCACATCATATCAAGGGCACATAGTGTCAACATGATTTATCACTGCTGATGTTGACCTTAATCATATGGCTAGGGTAGTGGTTATTCGGATTTTCCACTGTAAAATTAATCTTCCTTTCTCCTCTTCATACTGTACTCTTTGGAAGAAAGTCAATATTTGAAGAAGACAAGAAATGGCAAATCATGCCCCCATCCTTTAGGAGAGAGTGTTTGCAGAAATTATGGAGAATTTGTCTGCTTGGGAGATTCATATCTTCTTTCCTTATTTAATTATTTGTATTAGTATGGACTCTTGGATCTATAGTTTTATAATTTGGGTTATAAACCAATACTATTTTATTTTGTTGCTTCAATTTTTCCAGCTTTGACAGTTACTCCTGTGTCCATTTAACCTACTCCCATTGTTGTTAATTTTTTTTTTTTTTTTACAATTTTTGGTACTTCAAGATACTTTGACTTATCTAGTTCATTTTTGCCACAGTTCTACAATCAACCATTTTCCCAAGGATGCTTGGTTTTGTTTGTTTGTTTGTTTTAACTGGGAAACAGTGTTAGAAATCAAGATCTGCATATTAGGTGCCCTCCTTGTTACTTAGGTATTGTGTTTTTAGTCTATTTCAGCTAGCAAACCAAGAATTTGCATTTGCTCATACTTACCCTTGTATACACATATCTATAGATGTTTTTATATGTACCAATTTGTATTTATATTAAGCTAAACATGATTTCTACTAATTTCTCCCACTTGAACCTAAAATCACACCTATTATTCAAACTCTCTTCCTTACTCATCTGTAATTCTTTTCCAAAAGTGAAGAACCTGGCTCCCATTATCTGTCATCTACTTACAGAACATTCAATTCTGGTCTGGAGGCATACAGTATCAAAATTGTTAACCTTACTCCCATGAGAAACAACCTTATCTTGGAGATTACAAAGCTCACGTGAAATTTCTTTTTCCATTAGTATGATAGATCCCATTCATTTCCAACAATGACATATACATGGTCTTATAACTGTGGTTATGTATATGGTCCTTTCCAACATTTCTATGTAGCTATATACAGACATACCTATAGATACATCTTTACAGATATACATATATGTAGTAGTATCCTTAACATTATAAACATCTTTACATCCTCAATATTACAAAGTTATGCAAGAAACTGCTTATGAAAAGTAAAAAGTCTACACATACTATATGAAAATTGACATCATGGTACCTTTAGCTATTTTTACACACTTGTGAATGCTAAGTAAAATATTCTTAGCTATAAATTTTTACTCAGTTTAGAAGTCTGGATTCATGGGAGCATCCAGGTGGCTCAGTTCGTTAAACATCTGACTTCAGCTCAGGACATGATCTCACAGTTCTTGAGCTTGAGTCCTGCTTTGGGGTCTCTGTCAGCACAGAACCTACTTTGGATCCTCAGATCCTCTGTCGCCTTCTCTATTTACTTCTCCCCAACCCCTGCTCCACATGCTCTCTCTCTCAAAAAGAAAAAAAAAATTTGGATTCATGTTTATTATAAACCCAACAGCAGAGGCCAAGATTATACTATAGAAATAGTAGTCTCAACCATAGCACTTTTTCATATTACCAAGACAATGTGAAAGGACTTGGCTCCATGTTAAACATTTCTCAGGGACTTTCCTAAACTCAATTATAGTTAAACACAACAAATAGAGAATTCATTACAAGCTGAGCTAAGTACTTCAAAGGATTAGGATATAAATTAGAATATCTCCTATGGGGAATAAGCTTAGGAATTATCTGAGCATCCACCGATGGGTTAACAAGGCATAAAGAATTAGAAAGCCATAGGATCTACATACCCAAGTTTGGATAAACTAAATTGGGTAAATAAGATTAGGCAAAAGGGGCAAAGTCCCCCAGTAGAGGTAAAGGGGGCCAAGGTCTCAGTATAGGACAAATGTATAGGATTAGGGAATCATAAGATAAAAAACATCCAAGATGAGGTAAACAAGATTAGGTATTCAGGGCAGAAATGCCTTCCAACTTAGTACAATAGCAGAAAGCTGCTTTCCTGAGAAAGAAGGACCAAATTAGGTAAACAGGTAACTAGGGCTATGGACTGCTACAGGGCAAAGTTGCCAAGGGTGGACCTAATTAACAAAAGAAAGGTGCCTTGTTGACCCTGAGGTAGCATGCTCTGTCTTGTCCCTAGACCAGTACAGGTAAACAGAGATGGTGTCCCATGTTTGCTGTAAGCAACCTTCTACCCAGCACCAGAATCTTGTTGTGTATTGACCCAAACCCCTAACACTGCATATCTCTAAAACCCCCTTCTCCCCATGCCCATGAGTTAATGATCAAGATTTCATTGTCTCTTTGTACATGTCCATCACACTTGTAAACCTTCTGATCCTAATAAAAACAGACCAAAGATGCTTACTTGAGGTTCTTGTCTCCTCCCAGACATTAGCCTCTCTCACATTTAAAAAAAAAATGTTTATTTATTTATAAGACAGAGAGAGACAGGGCATGAATGGGGGAGGGGCAGAGAGCCTCTCATATTTTTAATCCTGCATCTTCTTTCTTGCTGGACAAGAGAGAACTTCAGACCCAGAATCTACAACAAACTCCTGTCTGTATGGTACTTACAATCAGCTGGAAAGGGGGTTGTCATAGAAGTCAAAATATGAAAAGTTTCAAAAGAAACAAAAGAATTAAAGGATTCATAGGGGAATCAAAGTCACAGTCATTTGAGAAATAGTAATAAATAAAAGCCCCATGGGAGGCAGATATAATTAAAATGATAAACGTGAAAAAATATGTCAATTTCAATTCTAGGAAATGATGACATAAAGCTAATGAGTTGTGTCTGTATTCAATAGCAAGGTATATATGCTCAACAATTTGACCACTTCAATTTAATCTGGTATATATGAAATACAAGTAAGAAGTTCAGAGACTTATTAGAATACAATAGGTATTTATAAAGTACCTATAAATAAATGGCTAGTAAAAATATTGGTCTTTTATCCATGCAATGATGATTAACATGCAAACATATAAGATTATTTCATTATATATTATAAAGCTTTCCTTCTATATCATATGACCACACAGCACAAACTATGAGTACAGTGCTCTAGTGATTTAACATTAACATTAAAAGCTCTAGAGAGGAGAGGGCCCAAGATGGCAGAAGATCATGGAAGTTTTTTGTGTGTCTCATGTCCATGAAATACAGCCAGACCAACGCTAAACCATCCTGCACACCTAGAAAACTGATCTGAGGATTAACACAACAATCTGCACAACCTGAACCACAGAATTCAGGAGAAAGAGAAAAAACTCATTTTTATTTTCAATTTTTATTAAAAATATTTTTCTTTATTTTTTTCTACTATATTTGTTCCTTCTGTGTAAATTTTTTCAAGTTCTATTTTACTTTCATCATTTCATTTTAGTCTACTTTAGTGTATTCATTTTTTCAAATTTTCAAATGATTTCCTTTTTTTTTCTTTCCCCTTTTTTCTCTAATCTAACAAGCCCCTTTCAACTCCCAGACCAAGACACACCCAGGATCTATCACCATTTATTTGATTTATGTGCGTGTGTGTGTCTGTGTGTGTCTGTGTGTGTTTATTTTTAATGTTTTAATTTCAATATATTTTTTTAATTTTAATTTTTTTTACCTCATTATTTTCTTTTCTCCCTTCAAAATGACAAAACGAAGGAATTCATCACAAAAGGAAGAGCAGGAATAAATGACAGCCAGGGACTTAACCACCACAGATACAAGCAAGATGTCGAAACCAGAATTTAGAATCATGATAATAAGAATACTAGCTGGAGTCAAAAATAGATTAGAATCCCTTTCTGCAGAGATAAAAGAAGTAAAAGCTAGTCAGGATGAGATAAAAAATGTAACTGAGCTGCATTCTCGAATGGATGCCACAGCACAGGGATGGATGAGGCAGAACAGAGAATCAGCAATGTAGAGGACAAACTTATGGAGAATAATGAAGCATAAAAAAAGAGGGAGATTAAGGCAAAAGAGCACAATTTAAGATTAGAGAAATCAGTAACTCATTAAAAAGGAACAACATCAGAATCATAGGGGTCCCAGAAGAGGAAGAGAGAAAAATAGGGATAGAAGTGTTATGTGAGCAAATCATAGCAAAAAAACATTCCTAACCTGGGGAAAGACACAGACATAAAAATCCAGGAAGCACAGAGGTCTCCCATTAGATTCAACAAAAACTGACCATCAACAAGGCATATCATAGTCAAATTCACAAAAATACTCAGTCAAGGAGAGAATCATGAAAGCAGCAAGGGAAAAAAGTCCTTAACCCACAAGGGAAGACAGATCCGGTTTGCAGCAGACCTATCCACAGAAACTTGGCAGTCCAGAAAGGAGTGGCAGGATATATTCAATGTGATGAATCAGAAAAATATACAGCCATGAATTCTTTATCCAGCATGGCTGTCATTCAAAATAGAAGGAGAGATAAAAAGTTTCCCAGACAAACAAAAATTAAAGGAGTTTGTGACCACTAAACGAGCCCTGCAAGAAATTTTAAGGTGGACTCTCCGAGGGCAGAAAAGATGAAAAAAAAAAAAAAAAA